>NC_072040.1:7650000-7700000 GCF_027791375.1 Indicator indicator | reverse complement strand
TTTCAAAGGTAAGTACTTGAAAATAGTTTGGAATAGTTTGGCTTAGCAAAAAGCCCCAAAGATGAGTTCATTAGATACCTCTTCTGTTCTTCCTCTTCTTTACTACCACAACAATCTTGTCTGGAGCATTGATATCTTTTCTTTGGATCTGATGTACTGTCTTTTGATAATAAAATGAAGGTAATATTTACATGTATTGTAAATATAGATGAATGTAATCTTTAATAACTAATACTTACAAGTGGAAAAACTAATTATCAGATGAAAGTTCATTAATGACTGACTTGACTTCAAGATAGATTTCATAAAACATTTAAGATTAGATTGAATTGTCTCAAAGGAAAACTTTTTTGTGCTGGCTCATTGACAAAATGATGTTGATTTTTCTGTCTAGGGTCAAGGTTTAGCACGTGTCTGGGTTCCCATTAACTGGAAACTGAGAGCTGTGGATGTGTTCTGTCACTCCTGAAATAAAAAAAAAAAATAAGCAACCAACCTCTACATTATAGCTCTGATCTCCTTTCCATGAGTGATTTAAACCAGTGGATTACATTAATGTAAAATGAATTCTTAAATTGGGCTGTAGACTTCAGCAGGACAGCAATTTGATTCTCAGCATAGTTGTTACTGAGGAGCTGCCTCGTTTTACTCTGGTTGCCATTTCAATCACATGCTTACAAAGCACTGGCTCATAGGAAAATTTCCACTGCTTTCCCTAAAAAAGTCCAGCTTGTTAGGAAGGAAGCTGCATTTTACAATGTGCTAAGTCAATTAAGTAGGGGACAGTCACATAAGCATATCCTAGTATCTCAGTGGGAAAAACAAAACCAATTTAGAAACTGAAAACATTTATTTTAAATATACAATGACATACAATGTGGTCACTCACCTCCAGTTTGCTGCCTTAGGCTGGCAGTATCATATACTAGCAGCTCTCAAATCATTAGAAATAAAGACTGAAAACACAAGGCAAACTTCATGCTTGGTTTTCACACAGATGTACATTCAGTGTAACTGTAATGAAACTAATGGATTTAAAAGGAAACCACCAAAATCAGACCCTGAGTCCTTAATAGCCCTTACTGGCTTTTAATTTGTCAGTGCTGCTACCTAACTTATTGCAGGAACAGCGAGGTATGACATGGGGATTTGTCTGGGACAGACTGCAAAGCTTTAAAATAAGTGAGGAACTCGAGTCTTTTATTGATGAAACCTATTTTATAACAATCCTTCCTCATGTTTTTTCCTAACATTTTGTTATCCCAAGACAGATGAGAACAAGATAATTTTTTGCCAGAATTCCCCATTATTCAGCAAGTATTCCTAAATTTCAGAAGACTGTACTTCTGGGTCATGCTTCTGAGTGTCCACAGCCTCAAGTGTTTCTCCTGTTGTCCCTGTAGCACACATGGGAACTCAAGAAAGGAAGGGTTTGCATTAACCTAGAAATAGCTAGAAAGCCTGTATATCCACAAACAACTCTGCAAATTCTTTCATAATCTCTGAAAATAGACAAGAAAGACTTTTTCTTTCACTGAGGAGGCAAAGATAACTTGGACTAATCAAGGCTAAGGAGCGTAGCAGGAAGAAGGAAAGTCACAGAGTGGCTTGCTCAGGTTTTTCTCCATCATGTCCCCAAGGACACCAGTAGTCCAAGCCCATAGCTGCCTCCATCATACAGGAGGAATAGAAAGGCAAGATAGTGAGAGAATATATATTGCCTTCTGCCTTCAGCCTGAGGAAAACACTCCTCTGCCTAAGGATGCCAACCTAACTTCATCATTGACTTCAATGGGACCAGTTTGAAGTATGTTTTGTTGTTGTTGTTTTGCAAGACTTTTTAGTTTGTAAAAGTTAATCGGAGTGAAGCACAGCATTAAAAACCTTCTTCTTTGGTGTACTCTTTCATTTGCTTATTTTAGAAATAGTAATAAAACTCAGACTCAGAGCTTTGAAAGATCTGTGCCAAATGCAAAAGGGGATTTTCTGGAGTTGTTATAGATAATTAAAATGCTCCAGTAGAATTCCACGATAGCTGTGACAAGCTGGCATGCTAAGGCGACTCAGTGAAACTGCTGTGACCCATCACAGCTTTGGAGGAGAGTAAAGTGTGAGAAAGAAACTGCTCTTTCTGAGACTTCAACTCTCAGCTTACTGCTCCAGTGCCAGTAAGAATGACACAAGTGATGCTGAGTCAAGTGATGATGCAGACTCCATGCCTTGTAGCAATGCTGAATGTTAGAGCAATGAGAAACAGGGCACAATTAGCAGAGAACTGCTGCTGTTCTCATCTTCTTCAAAATCATCCTTGAGAACTGTGTATTTCTCTAAGGTGTAAGCCTTTCCACCTCACTCTCCCCTCACATAAAAACAAAGAGAAAAATTTACGTAAACAGCTCCTCAGTGCCCTAAACTGACTGCTATCAGTGTCTTTTGCTTTGTCTCAAACACAGCTTTCTGCTCTGCTGCCACATGTCCTTAGTTGCCATTGTACTTGGGCTCTGAGAAATACTCACTTCAGACAAAATACTTCTTATGAGAAAACTTGCAAATGAAGACCTGATTTTGAACCCTCTCTCCTAAGCCTGGAGTACCATAGGTTTCTAACAGTCTGTGACTGTAACAGGATTTCCTTGGAGCATCACTCAGAGGAAGAGTGGTTCTGGTCTCAAGGTTAAGAACACCTCCACTGCAAAGGTTGAGAAAGGGATAAAGCTGGGAATGCTCTCCAGAGAAACCACATACACCCTGCTTAATAAAAAAGTGTGAGAGGAATTGGACAGCAATGCAGTTGCATGCACCAAACTGGTGTTGCAACGTTTTTATTTGCTTTCTGCTTATGTCCTTACTTGGTTCCTTCTGTACTGCTAGCAGCAGCCCTCCAGAGTATGCAGCCAGATGACAACCATGTTCTGTCCATCCTGGGACAGATGTTTACTGATCTGATTCGAGGAAGGATTTGGTTTCCAGATCTACCTTCCCAGGCATATGCAAAAGACGCAACATGAGATGTTTTCATTTTATTCCTGAATTTCTCCTTGCATGCTTTGGGTAGCTATTTATTAAAAACAAAACAAACCAAAACAAACAACATCCCCCCCCCCCAAAAAAAAAAAAAACACAAAAAAAAAAAAAAAGAAAAGAAAAGCAATGTTTATGTCAAAGTTGGAGTTGGTTAGCAATAAAATAAAAAAGGACTGAAGTTTAGAAAAGGAAGCAGCATGCTGGCAAGAAAAAACAGGTGACTAGGAAAAAAGGCCAGAGAAGCAGCAAGCTGAGACACCACATCTGAAACCTGACTGTTTTTAAAAGCTATATTTGGAGAAAATAATGACTGGAATTGAAGAAGCTGCTCACAATAAAATAATGTAAAGCACTTAATACCTCATGTGCAACTTGGGAAGATTACAGTGCCTGTCGCAAGAAGTTTCTTGTCAGGAGTGTTCCCTGGGAAATGCTTGATTGAGTCAATCAAAATATGGGATAACTATTACCCATTTTATAATTTTGCACATGCCAGTCGGGATTTCATTCCAGTAGGTCATTTGATTCTCTGCAGGTGGCTCTGTTGGTTTCTGGAATAGTGCAGTGTGAATTACATGTTACACAAATGAAAGGCAGTTATAATTCTGGATAACATTGTATTTGATTCTACAAACATCTTTAGGCCTAATGCAAAGATTCCTTTGAATAATTTATCCAGCTAAGTGTCTGTGGTCCCAAACTCCTAATTTAAAAATGTTGATAAATGAAGTATCTCTTTAGCTAATAAATGAAGTATCTCTTTAGTTATCCTTTGTCAGCAACATTCATTTTAATGGAAAGTGAGTTTACAGGGTTACATGATTGAACTACTGAGCCAAGTCAGTGTTGGCAAATGATGGGCTAAATTATTGATGTTACACACTAATGAATTCTGATGAGAAATAAAATACAGACATTACATTTCAAGTGGTTCATAATTATTTTTGTACTTTAAAAGCAATTTTATTCTTTTTTCCTGAATCATACTGGTTCTGTAAAACAAAAACATAGTTAGTGATTATAACTAAAATTATTGAGTTTGAGGCAAAAAATGTTCCTGGAAGTTTTCTCCTGCAAGTACAATGCCATTCTCAACAGGATTTTGATTTTGTCTTATACCTCTGGGAGGGGATAATTAAATTAAATGCCTAATTTTTTAAACTGCTGTCTTTAAATAAAATAATCTACCCTGCAACCATGGCTAAGAGTTCAGCAGATGAGTTTATAATCTATGATATATCAGCATGTTTACTAGAGGTGTTATGAACTACCATAATTAATTCAGGTGCTGACAAAAACAGAAGAGCTGCCAAAAAGGAGTTTTCAACATGTAAACAATTCATCATTAAACCTGTGTTTTGATATATGCTTAAAATGGGTAGAAGGAGGTTACTAAACTTCAGAGAGCCCAAAGTGATGTTGCAAGGTTGAATAATTTATTTAAAATGTCATTTCTCTGATTCTTCACTCACTGCACTGGATAAATAAATCTAATTTCTTAGTTTTCACTAATAGAACCAGAGCTAAGCTCTTGCTCATTTGACAAGAGTATAATTTCATAGATCCTGTTCTTAATGTTGTCTTCTTAAAGTGGGCTTTATTTAACTTTTCTTAATTATACACTGAAGGCTTCTGTCAATTGCTGGAAAGGCAAATCTATGAAGTGTTCTTTTCTTTTTGACTCATAACAAGTTAATATTTATCTTACTTGTTGCTGCATTCTCTTGTAATTCAAACCCACCATTAGCTTCTTGAAGGAGTGAGTACCTGCAAAACAGTTCTGGTTTTACTCATTCAGGAAATCTTGTGGTCCAAATGATCAACCTTTGAGAGGTTTGTCATATTTGGTCAAAAGAGAGATTCATGAGCTACGGAATCATCATCATAAACCTCAGCATTATATAGTTTGGCCTTGATCTTGACCACACTACACAAAGACCATGCTCTAACCTCCATCTAGCAGAGCTGTTTGTCTTTATCTTCCTACTACACACTTGAGCTTTTAGGTGGAAAACACATTTCTGAAAGACTGGATTCATATCACATCTGTTTCACATAGTGAAACTTTCCAGGGAAGCCACAGAAGAATTAAGATGGTTAAGGCCACTATAGGTGTTCCTATATATTTTGGTGCTTATGTTAGCCTTTGGGCATGATGCCTAGAAAAATACTTTATGTGAGGCATAAGAAGTTGGTGTGTTAAGGCATAAGCAGTACAAAAACCAACATGCACATCCAAAATGGTAAAGGAAATTATGTCAGAATAAAGGTGTCAGAGTTTGGCCATGGGATAAGCAAAATCACAGGCCATTAAAATTCAAAGAAATCAAGCAAATTCTAATTTCTTCTATGCATTGCTCTTATTTTTTTTTCCTCACTCCCTCACTAGAAAGGTCCTTCTCATCATGCACCAATAAAATAAATGGTCATAAACAAAAATAATCACTTTAAGGATTGAAATAAAATGGGGGATCCTATTCTGAAGAATTCCAAATATGACTGTCCAAAATTCATAAGTGTTTGAGAGGAAAGCCACATACTTCTAGCAACCATATACTGGATGTTGATTTCCATGTTTCTTTAGAGCCCAGCTAACTCAGTAGCAATTTTTTCAATGCAGAAGCATTACCCCTATGAGCAGAACCAAAAATAGCTAGCCTCAATTCCCTTTAACTGTGCAAAATTAGTATTCTGTGAATGAATAATAAAATCCACAACATTTAACTACAACATTTTCAATGTTTCCTATGAGTAAATGTGACTAAATGCAAAACCTTAGAAGTAATTAAAAGGTGAGTAGCCAGGTCCCCTTAAGAAAAGTTATCTGTCATCCAGCCACATATGTCTCCAAGACAAGGCAGAAACAGCAAGATTGCTAAAGTGAAAGCAGCAGGCAAAAAAAGACACAACTGAGTGTAATCAGTATAAATGGTGATAACTCAACCCATAACAGCGAAAAATAAAAGAGAAAGCACACAGATTTTGAGGAGTGTCAGCCCTGAGGGACACCATAACACACCTGTGTTAATAATTTAGAGAACAGAAGATGTGCTTAAGCTGACTACCAACTGCCAGCTAAGAAGCAAGTCAAGAATGAGTGGGATTCAGAAAGCAAAAGGGCAAACTTTGCCTGTAACACAGGTCCTGCCCTCAGTGGGACCAGGGCACCATGAAAATCACAGACTTGACACAGTCAGTAAAATATTTCCTCCAGTCAAGATGCAGTATCCACTGAGATGCCTACAGTTGATTCAGCAAAGTTCCACAGCTGCCCTCTGCAAAATTGCTCCAATGAAGACAACACAAAATAGATCAAAGTGCTGTTCTCGTCTAAACTGGTGCAGTTCAGTTAGAACCACAACAGCTTTGCCAAAAAGTCTTCAAAGATTTTAGGACAATCAAACAACTTGAGTACAACTGTGGAAAAATGATCACAGCATTCTGACATCAAAGTGACAGTCTGTGGGTTGATGCTTCATAACTCTGTGCCCTTTGTAGCAATTTCCAGCTAATGAAGATGAGTAAAACTGCTTCCATGTCTCCAAATTCTAAATTCTGATGTTCTATTTTTATATAAAAAGTGGAGATCTCTTAAGAATTAAACCAATAATCCTGTATTTATTAAAAAGGCACCTTTGTCATGCCACCATCAGTAAAAAGCATATATATATGAAATACTTTCAGGCTACAATGAGGACAGCAATGACCCTATCTTTCTGTTAGCACTTTGGCCCCTAAAATAGTTGTAGCATAACTATAGTCAAGATAAATCATCTAAAAAGATGGACTGAATTGAAGGCTGTCAGGATTAAAGCCCAGCCACAGTCCCCAATCGAACTACACCTGCCATCATACATCATTTTTGCAATTAGACAGCTAATTGAACTTGCTCAAGAGCCAAATTATTGAAACTCCAAAATATTATTGGGAAAACAGAAGTCATTAACACAACATCACCTTGCCTGTACACTTTTGGGAGAAAAGGGTTTCCTTTTTCATCAGGGTTGTTTTTTTTTTCTAAATCAAAGAGATGACTTCTATTGGATTTTGGAGTTTTGTTTTGGTTTGAGTTTTTTGTGGTTTTTTTGTTTGTTTGTTTGGTCTTTTTTTTTTTTTTTTAAATTAAAAATGCATCTAGTAATTGTAGAAGGATTTTTTTTGGAAGACTGAAATCCTCCAAGCAAACTACAGAATATGGACTACTCTGACTATAACGGTGCTGACAGAGATTGGGTAATGCTATATTTTAATTTTTTTTTTTAATTAATTCGAGAGATCAGACAACAAAAGAGTAAAGCTCTCCTCTTAATTTCAAACTTTTAGGAAGATTTAATTGCAAGTATCTGTTTTTTAAAAGCCATCATTAACAAGAGCACTTTGCTATTAAGTGGTATCCCTCCTAAGGTTTGGGATTTTTTATTGTTTGTTAAAAGTGATGACTAACTCCAGCAATAGCTCTTGCTGGAAACATCCCCTTCACCAATGGTGTTGGCAATGTCACCTTATTTTAGGTACAGTTCTTCCTTCTCGGGCACGAAGACTTACAGGCACTATGGTCCATCTGCATGTTTGGAAATGTCTATTTTACTAGATCAGTATTATTATACTAATGTAACATAATATATACTAATATAATAATAATGACTAGACACTGGGCAAATCTGTCTTCCAGTCTGAGGCAGTTCTTTCTCATCCTAATTCCCCTGCTGTGTATAACTGGAGAGTGCTGCTAGTCAAAAAGTACCTGGTAAAAAGGCCAAAACCTCTTCCATTATCTACTTTTAAGTCTCTCTTTGGCTGTCATCCAGGTCATGGCTTCTGTAAAATATTAGAAAACACTTAGGCAGCCAATGTACTGTGTCTACTGCCTCTTCTAATTCACTCTTCCTCTGATTCACCTGCTCCTGTTTGCTCTAGTCAAGGTAGCTACTGGGTTTTGAGCTCTGAGTGTGTGGGAATCCCTGTGTTGATGCACACACACACACTGCCCAGCACTGAGGATTCTCATCCCCACTCTTTAACGTGAGATGGACACCAGGAACAATAAACTCAGGGTATTTTTTGCTGGCAGAAAAGGAAGGGAGAGGAACAGCTGTCAGATTTTATTTTGGAACTGAGTGCCACTATGCTGAATGCCATGAATATAAGAACTTCACTGAGAGAGGTATACACTGATCTGATGATGACAGATAGAACAAAGACCAGTCCCTGTACAAATAAATCACTGCTGAGACCTCTAAAATATAAAAAAAAAAAAAATCATGTTGTTGAAAGGAAACACTCTTCTACACAGTTTGGTAATTGCTCTTAGATGAACTATTTTCCACTTTAATTTTATGTATTTATATATGTATGTATCTAGTAAGCTAATATCACTCAATCTGCACAAAAACATAGGAAGAGTGATGGAATACCAAGAGAAGGATCACAAAAGGGTGTCATGGGTAGTGGAAGCAGATAAGGAACAGAATGTTGTCCAGATATTGGACAAAATGCTCTTGGTAGGTCTGAGCTACTTGGATCTGCCCATCCACAAATGTCGCTGGGCCTTAGATCAATAAGCTTCATTTATGCCCATTTCTAGTTAGCTGAGTTACTCAGGGTGACAAGGGTTACAGACACAGCTTCTCAGCATCAGAATGGAAAAATGAAGGCTGAGATGAAGGACTTCTGCAAAACTCATTCACTAGAGCACAGACCAGTTATTCACATGAGTCCAACTGCAGATGAGGTTCACAGTACAGCAATTAACACATTGTGTAACATGGGTGTGATGTAAAGATCTGTGTGTGAGGAAACCAACTGCCACCTGTGGTTTCTATGGCACTGCAATTAGTATTAGTCACGAGCTTTAGGCTGCACATTGATCACCTCTGTTCTTTACTCACTAGGGGAGCATCTGAAGACAGGAGAGAAGAGAAATCATCCCAGATATTTCCCCCCAGAAGCTAAAAAAGAAGCTTTCCCAGTTTTCCAAATGCTAAATGAGAAATTTGAGTGAAAAAAGTGCAGTTCCTGACTTACTTGTTTTCAGTGGCTCACAAGTCAGTGCAATATTTAGCACCTATAACACTCCTCAAAATCCATAAGATTATTAATCATGATTTGTGATACTCTTTAGGTATAAAAATCTGATTATAACCTTAATTTTATTTTCCTTGACTTTCCGATTTCAACATGACTGAGATTTCCTAAGAAGCAGAACATATCTGGAAATTTGGAATTTCAAAATAAAAAAAAAAAAAACTCTTGGTGAGATACTGAAAGTAGATTGTGATGTTGATGCAGTTAAATGGAATTCTAGAACCTATTCAAGTTAGATTTTGCTCTAATGCATGGGATATTAACTGTGAAATGTAATTACATAATATTAACATGTAATAAAAAAGCGTTTCTGCACTCATACAACAAAGCCTGACTGCCAAAAACTAGAAAACAAGGTTTGTAAGAATATACTGCACTAAAGCTGCATCAGCAACAGGACTTCTTATGCAAGGAGTAAGTCTGAAGAAAATTTTCACTTCAGTCTTTTAAAAATCCTTCACAAATGCCACCTGGTTATGGCCATTAACTATGGGAAGAGACTGACAGGAGTGGCTTTACAGAAACATGAATTAGATACAAGACTAAGAGAGCAACATCCAAACTATAATGTATAATAGTTATTTTCCCTAGTAAATATATACATATCTGGGGAACAAGCCATAAAATGGATACCCATACATTACTGGGAAGCATTTTTAGCTCTCATTACCCCCTTCAATGTTACTTTCTAACAAATAAGGGAAAGTCCTCATTTCACCGAGTTAGGAAGGTGAAATACTTCTGACAAAATAGTCTCCTGCTGAAGAAATGCAATATGAATACAGTGAACGTGACAATATTGTTTACCATGGAAAAAAATATTTGCACAAGACAGGACACAATAACATCCTCTAAAAGAAGTGAGCAGCAACGCTAATGCCTGTCTGTGTTTCAAATCTTTATACCCAATGTGTTTATAATAACCTTTCCAAAGCTTTGTGAGAAATAAATCTCACCTCCCTCTTTTTTCTTTTTTTTTAATGTATTTTTTACTTTTTTTCCCCCCGCAAACTACACATGGTATATGTGCTAACTTCCTGAATTCATCCTTCATGCAATTCCAGTTTATTAAAGAGGTTAAAAATTTATAAAACTCTGATGGGATATGGTTTTAATGCTTCATCACACTACCCATCATTTGCTTTTCAATCTAGATCAGAATGATCTTTCCGACTTCCCTGCAATCACCTACCTGCACAGCTAATATTTTCTGAGCGTTCTCCTGAGAGGCTGCCTGGATCCTCGCCAGCCCAGCCGGGATGCAGAGGCCGCCCCGGCTCCGCCGCCCTGCCACCGCCCCGCCCCACTGCCTCTGCACCACCCGCACCTGGGGCGGCCGCGGGGAGCAAGGGGGTCAGGGCAGCGGGGGGGAGAGGCAAGAAGGGAGGAGTGGGAGGGGGAGGGAAGATAGGTTAAAAAAAAAAAAAAAAAAAAAAAAGGAGGAAAAATATTAAATTCCCAAGTCAGAGTAGGAGAGGAAATTAATGGCAGCGTTCAAGAAGAATGATGGGGGGAAATATAGAAAGCAGTCAATAGCCCATTCTGCGCTGTACGGGCCTGACAGGAATTTCACAGTCTCTTGGTTTTTCAGCCCACTCATGTGCATTCGTCAGAAACCAGTCACATCTGGCTGCCAGGATGGGGGGTTAATTTTCTCTAAATGCCTCAGCAGTTTTGTTCTAGCTGAGGCAAACTCTGTGACTGCAAAGCTGATGAGTAAAATATTTCTACTTCACCCAGTTTAACTCAAAACCGATAGCCTCGGGACATATTGAACCTTTCTTTTTTAAAAAAAAAAAAAAAAATCTTTTGAAGCTTTTGGAACAGCACATCAGGTCAGGCCAAAGTTTAAAATGCAAGTTTAAGACTGATGGACACAAGGTTTGGTTGATTTTTTTGTTTTGTTTTGTTTTTTTATTTTCTTTTTCCCCTGTGTAAAGCTTATCATAGCTTGGCAATGTGTGCTTTAGTGCATGACAAAACTAAAGAGAATTAACTTAGCCATCAACTGCTCAGGGAGAACAATAACAGGAAAGAAATTTCCAGATAGAAGTTCCTATTAATCTACCCAGCTATAACCACATGACATGAAAGCATCTAACAGCACTAAATTGCAGTGAATGCGGCAGCTGAGAGTGACACTACTTTAAAAAAGAATTTTATATAGACATATAGAAAAGATAACACTTATCCCAGGAATTGCATTCAGTGCAGATACTCCTCACTACAATTATTCTGAGTGGGAGTGCTTACCTGATAGGTTTTTGCTATTTGCTAACAGGAATTACTGTTACAATCTACAGTTAAGAGTGGTATCAGATTTTTTTCCTTAATCTGCAAGTATTTGGAACTCATAAACACAGTGTGGCAGATCCCAGGCTAGGAGAAAAATGTTTTAATGAGATCTGAAAACCTACCAACAGAACCTTTTTGAAAATGATTGTAGGTGTTGGTAAATTGTGCTAAAACTGCATACTCTAGACTCGACACAATTTAGAAAACATAAAATAAAACCACCTAAATTCCTGCTTGGTGGAAACACATGGGTTTGTGTTTCATCCAGGTGATTACTTCACTGAATCCCATAGCTATTGTTAGCATGAGGCCTTCAAGATTATGCCTGCCAACCAGATTAACACAATGAATTGCACCATTCCTTTGGAAATATTACATTTCATTAAGGTCAATGCCACAGGTCAATAATTGGATCAGTTATAAAGGAGCTTTTACATGATAAGATATGACTGCTCTTTAGGAGCAAGCGCAGTGTGCCAGGTGAAAAATACACTTTTTCAAAAGAATGTAGATTGTAGTAATATCAAGTGAGCTATTACAGCCCAGAGAGTAATTAATGCACATTTTCAAAATTAATGGCCTGATTTTCAGAGATACTGAGTTTCCCCAAGTCCCATTAGACTCTATGGAAGCTGTGAGTACTCTGCATCTTTGTAAATGAGGCTGTAAAATATTAAAACAGGTCTTTGTACATTTTTTTTTTATTTAGTCCTGCCAGTGTATATTAAAAATGAGGGAGCATAGATAAATTCAATGGGAAAACATGAAGATATCAATCTGAATCACAGCCAAAGCCAAATATGGATAGGTTTTCCAATTTGAAAAAACATTTCTAAGTGCAACTGTTCCTTTCCTTTTAAGAAATCTTTTTCCCCCCCTGAAATCTCTGGAGTCTGAAAAAGAATGCAGGTGAGAGAGGAGCAAACCAAACAGCTGATGACATTTTCAAAAACATTCTGCTTGGCCCTGAAGAAATAAAATAAGTAGGAAACTGTCATTGGGTTATCAAAATCATCATTTTTGTATAAAGGTAAAATAATTGCAAGATCTGTTGTCAAGAGGAGGAAAATGGAGGCATCAGTGGCTAGCCAGTTCAACAGCTATGCATTTTTTTGTCTTCAGAGAATTAAATAAATAAATAAAAGTTTTAAGGTTTGGCTCCTTGAAAATTATTATTTGTTGAGAAACTGACAGTTTATAATGGTTGGTGTCCAGCAGGGCCTTCAGTGTTTCTCATTTCAAAGAACTGAATAAACACAATTTACATGCCCGTGATGGTTTGTTACCATTGTAAGTATCTCTGCACCTCCTCCATCTCATACCTGCAGTATATTTTTATTGTGCCTGTATAGTAGACCCTAGACCCAATATTTGTTAATTTTACAATATTAAATGCAACATAAATAACATTTATGCACATGATCAGAAATACTGGTCTGTGAGAAATTAACAGCTTGGTCAAATAATGTTACTTCCAAGGTTAAAATAAAGTGCTGGACTCACTAACTTAGGAGGGGCCATGCAACCTCCTGAGTCTACTGCAGACCTCTAGCTGAGGGAACAATTTTAAACAGAAAAAACTTGAGCAATCTAGCTAAAGAGAACTTCTAGCCCCAAAAGACAAGGTAGATCCAGATTTTGGGGATGCAAGAGGAAATGAAACACCAGGATCCTTGCTTCTGTCATTCTGGCATCTGCATGGCTGCAGCTGACACAGATCCCCTAATACAACCTTCTGTTAAAGGGACTGTAAGGGTTGCTGCAGCATCACAACAAAATCTGTTCTGCAAGGAGGAGCAACAGCTCTCAAAGAGGTGTGGGTTGTTTTCTTTTTAACTGGGAGGGATTTTTTGCTGCAGGTGGCTTCACCCAGTCCTCATCCTGCAAAGGAAGAGATGGTGACCTGATGGCTTTGCTGGAGAGGTGCCTTTGTGAGCTGCTGGGGAGAATGAATGATGCTGTCAAGGAGTTGCCCTCACCACACTGCTACTTGGGGCTTCACTGTTACTCTCCTCTATTTGTGTTGTGGCTCCCTTCTGTGCTTCACAGCAGAGGGGAGCATATGGCTCTCTGTTTGTTTAATTCTTTGTTTATATATGGTACTGGTATCATCAATAATATCTGTGTAAATCTGACCAAAAAAAAAAAAAAAAAAAAAAAAAAAAGAGGTGTGATCTAGCTGTCATTGCTGTTTCACTTGGAAACTCCTGATTTTGGGGTACCTTATTCTTTCATCCCCTTTATTATTAACTCAAGGCACTTCAGTAAAATAATGCCTGGTTCACAGCAATAAGCTAATATCTTAATCTGCAATTTCCTTTGAGGGATCAAACTGGGATAAAAAGCATCTGGTACTATTTAAAGCTGAGGCCTATTCAAGCCTAATTGATTATTCCAGTGGTATCATTCCTAGGTCCTCATTAATTAACACTATCATAATATTTGGGTTTTCTATACAGTAAACAAGTAAATGGAAAGAAATTCCCACACAGAGAGAAGGAACTGTATCTTCTTCAGACTAGAAGAGCTTTTTGCCTCTCTTGCCTGGCAATCCACAGGAACTCAAAATTTTTACCTGCTTGTCTTTCATTACACAGTCCAGCTGCATGGGACCAGAGCAATGCAAGATTACTGACATCGAGTCATAGAGTCAACAAGGTTGGAAAAGACCTGAGAGATCATCAAGTCCAACCTATCACCCAGCACCTCATGACTAACTAAACCATGGCTTCAAGTGCCACGTCCAATCCCTTTTTGAACACCTCCAGGGACGGTGACTCCACCACCTCCCTGGGCAGCACATTCCAATGGCAGATCACTCTTTCTGTGAAGAACTTTCTGCTCATCTGACAATGAACCCAAAACTAGGGGTGTTTACCTAGTTAAACATCAAATGGCATGTGACCCCATTAAGAAAACAAAGTGAACAGCACTCATGATGCTTTCTCTCATCATCCTCACAAGTGCTGTTCACTTTGGAGACATTCAAAACCCACCTGGATGTGTTCCTGTGTGGCCTGGCATAGGTGATCCTCTTCTGGCAGGGAGGTTGGACTGGATGAGCTTTCAAGGTCCCTTCCAGCCCCTAACAGTCTGTGATTCTGTGATTCTCAGTCAATAACATACTGCTTGGGCTGCCTCAATTACCAGTCTGGCCAGTTACTACATGCTAGCATTACGCTAGGTTATGATCACAAATCTAATTCTCCTCTCTGCTGTTTTTAATTAGTGAGATTCAACTGATCAGAATTTCACTGTTCCTGTTTCACACCTGAGAATCCAAAGAGAGAACCAGACCCTTCTCAATGAATAACATTTCATTTTAATTTCCAGTATTAGAATTATTTGTAATACCAACATACTCTGCTTTTAGAATACACACTTGCATCTAAGGTGCCTGATCCAGCACCACTGTGAGGTTCTGGGTCAGAGAACAGACAGCAAATATTATTATAGGCAGAATTAGTGTGCTGCTTGTCTCAAAAGAAGACTCTGTAAATTTTGCCAAACTTTAAACATTTGATCTAAAAACGTGTACGGCAGGTGTTTGCCTCAGGCTGGATTTGTTTGGATAGCCCAAGCAGTTTTCATTTTGTGTGTGAGGGATTCTGGGGAAAATACATTATTCTGTTATAAAATCATACTGCTGTTCCCTTTACTAGCTGCAGCATGCAAAGGGGACTCTCAAAGGGGACAGGACTTTTGTATGTGATATGGCTTGGTGAGAGAAATAATCTGATGCAAACAGTAAGGCTTGGGAAAGTTATTGACTGCAGATAGGCACTAGGAAATATTTTTTCTATTTTTATAAACCAAAATTCATAAAAATACTCTTCTCTGTAAAGCATCCTTGAGCCTCTCACTGGTTCTACAGTTGATCAGACTGTTCATGTACCAGGCTTGCTGAGCAAGTAAGAATGCCTACCTCTCTGTACAACTGTATCCTGTACACAAACCATCCCCTCAAAGTGATTTGTCACGCAAGAGGATCAGGAATACAGCACTGAAACTTGATTTGCTACATAATATCTGTTATTTTGGCCCAGGATGAGATTCATCACTGACAACAACGTGCCTACCTGTGTGTCAGCATAAATATCCATCTATTGGTGCTCAGTAAATCTGGAGGAAAAAAAAATAGTCTTTTTGAAAACTTGATGCATATTTGGATCGGACTGTGAAGTCTGTGTTAAGGATGACAACTTGTGATTAAGAAATCCAGCTGTTAATGAAAACTGGTGTAATTCTAACCATCTAGGCCTTCATAGATTCATGGAATGGTTTAGGTTTGACGGGACCTTGAAGATCCTCTAGTTCCAACCCCCTGCCATGGGCAGGGACACCTTCCACTAGACCAAGTCACTCAAGGCTCTGTCTGACCTGGCCTTGAACACTACCAGGGAGGGGGCATCCACAGCCTCCCTGGGCAACTGGAATACAGCAACATCAAAGAAAATCCAAACATAAACCATAAAAATGGAATATTAATTGCCAATGCAGTAATATCTTTAAAAAAAAAAAAGGTTTTTTTAGTTTTCCTTCAAGCATCAATTGAAATTTCTTTTTCCTTTCCTGAAGTTTCCTTCAGAAACAGCCACACAGCTCAAGGAATGACAATTTCCCTGACTGCAGACTTAGAGACGTAGCTACTCTGAAGAAAGAGTGATTCCAGACTGAAAACAATCCAAGGAAATACAAATTGGGACATTTAAAAGAACTAGCAGCTGAAGATGATGCTGCATCTACAGTAGGTAGAGAGAGCTACTTGCCAAGTGATTAAAACCATTTGCAGATATTAAAATAAAGAAGAAATGGACCAAACTGCAGCAAGAGTGGAAAGATATACATAGCTGAGGCAGATGAGAGAAACAGATGGGCAGAGCATTTCCAAGAAGTCTCACTAGACTCAGCCCACCATCAATATCATATTTTGATGAAATATTATGAACCTAAACCATTTAACATTAAGAATAACCAATTGAGATGTCAGCAATACACACAGCAATCCAGAATCTAAAAGACATCAAGGCAGACAGCAATCATCACAAGATGTTAGGGGTTGGAAGGGACCTCTGGAGATCATCAAGAGAAAAAGATTTCTCCCCTTCCTCCCAGAGGGGAAATAATTTACAATGTAAGATCATCCCAAGTGTTCCAAAAAATGTGTAGACATGGCACTTTGGGACAGGGTTTAATGGTCATAGTGGTGTTGGGCTGACAGTAGGACTTAGAGGTCTTTTCCACCCTTAATAATTCTGTGATCATACAGGATGTAAGATGAAGTTGTGCAGAAATCTTACTAAACCATAGGCTGGATTCAGCTACAGATAGTCATAGTAAGTACCATCATAGAACAGTACATCACCAATGCCAAACACACTTGGAAAGCTTATGTACACCTGCAGTCATATGCTGAGCAGGAGTCAGGATGACCCTGTGAAGAAGGCAGAGAACAAAAGTGTGCTCTCACATCAAGGCTCCTGAATGCAGCCCTGCAGAAATGGTTTATTTTCACCTCTCCGCCACACTGAACCCCAGGCACCACATTAACCAAATCACTTGAAATCAGCTTTCTAGACATACCTGGGAATTCCATGCTCTCTCTTTTGGGTGTGTGTGGGGGCATCCATTTTAAGTCTTTAATTTCTAGAGCTGATTATCAATTCAGATTCAACTGGACAGTGGAGAGACTTGAAACCAGAGCATGCCATGATGAAGAGTGTGTTTCTGACACTGCTGTTCCCAGGGCTAGATCTGCAAAAGGCTTTAGACACCTGATCACTGTTAGGCAGCTGAAAGCATAGTTATGCTGTGCTGCTGACAGTACTGGAAATTATGATTTCACTTTTATCAAAGCATGACTCTGTTTTACATGCAGTGAATAGAACTCTTGACTGACACTGATATAACTGGCACCTGACCTCCTGGTGCCTGACCTTCTGGATTCAACATCACAGTACTTTGTAATTCTGCAGTAGTCTCTGTTGAGACATCAGTTTATTACCAAATGCAGCAAACCAAGATGAAACTAACCAAAGAAGTATTAACAACTAGTAGCTGCTATCAGCAGCAGCCTACTATGATTTTCAGACCTAAGCAAATGACTCTTATGTGTAGAGCAGAGACTGACACATCACTTCCAAAACTACACTTTCTCTCTTTCCAGATGGTGCTAATCTTATATCAGAGGGTCCAATGTGTGTCAGATTAATTCAACAGTGCTCTGTGAATGCTAAATTCTATGTAAATGACATAAGCCTTATCAGTTCCATTCATTGTTACAACTCAAACAACAGCAATCACAACCACTCTCCAGATTTTGGCACCCTAAGAGTGGCAGATTTATTAGCAAAATCCAGTTAATATTTAGCTTTTTATTTTTTATACTGTTCAAGTATTAAGTTACACCTGTGCAATATACAAAGCTCCAAGGTAATGAGATATTTCCTGATTGTCAAATCTGCTCCACAGACTGCTGGTAAAGATTACATATCTCATTTAAATGAAGCTCTTTTGTCAACACACTGGATATATTTTTAAAAATTGAAATAAAAGCCTCATGACAAGCAAAAAAACCCAAAACAAAACAAAACAACAACCAAAACCAAAACAAAACCCAAACAAACCCAAGCATCAAATCTCAGCTGATGTGCAAGTAGACATGGGAAGATGCACTTTTGGTTTTTTTGACTTTAATCCAGTTGTTAATGCTTTGGTAAGCAGAATAATAACACATTTTTTAAAAAGGGAAAACTGCTCTTTCAAGATCCACTGAAAAACAAATGAAGAAAAGGCTGAAAACAAGAGTGCAATCTTCCACCAAAATACATCAGCAAAGCAAAGAGAAACATTGGTTAACGGAGGAACAAAAAAAAAAAAAAAAAAAAAAAAAAAAAAAAGATAGATTGGTAGGATTTTTGACTGCTGTCAAGAAAAAAAAAAAAAAGGAAAAGAAACAATAGAGTAAGATCAGGGTGTCTCTCTGCTTATTGTGGCTACTCACTGTAATCCCAAACTGCAAATGAAGTGCATGCTTTCTGCATTAGGTTCCTGAGAACGTAGCCTGGAGTTTGATCCTGAGTGCATACAGAATACATCTGATGTTATTCTTTCCTCACAGATTTTTATACTTCCCAGTTTCTACTGCTATATAAGGGAAATATATCTGTACTTATCCAGATGGCTCTTTCTATATCACTTAGTAACACTGATAATCAAGTACTGCTATTTCATCCCCAGGAGACTGAAGCAATGAATGGAAATATCTTGAGAAGGTGCAGATAACTGCACTCACCCAAACCAAAGGTTTAAATTAATTTATTTTTTTTTAAATTTGCCTCCAAAGCTTTCATTTGTAGAAGCACACAACTTTCTCCACCTTATGCCTTCTATCTGCACAAAGCTGTTAGAGGACCATGTCAGACAGTACAAACCCAAGTGTCAAAACCCTGCAAGTAAACAAGATTGCCCCAAAGAAATTCCTGACCTTGACATTAATCTCTCCTATTAAAGCAGCCATAATCTCTAATAATTACTTTTAGAGATCCTACTGCTTACTCTAAAGAGAAACTGCACAATAAAGCACCATAGCTCATTCTCTGTCCCCTCCTAAAGGATTTCTGGAGTATGTGCCAACATATTTTTCACCAAGTGCACTAGTACCCTTTTGGCATTTAGCAGTGAATTTTTTTTTTATGAGCTTGTAATCTTAAAAATAAAACTAATCATCTGACATTAATATGCATATGCCACACTACCTTCCCAAACAATGGAACAGTGTGGTCTAAAATAAGCTTCATCCTTGTGAAGGGTGAATTCATGCCTTCTTTGCTACCTTTGAAATATGCTAAGATTACCAAAAGGTACTTCACTTGGGGATCCAGCAGAATACAGACAGCACCCTGCCTGTCTTGACTAAGGAACATCAAACATTATGATGAAGAACATTTGTGTTAAGCTGTTGCTTCTGATTCATATTCATCTCTTGATTATTGCAGAACAGTAAAATGAAATTCAAAAGAAGACATTTTATTTTATTTTTTTGTCTGGATGACACATGCACTTATCAGTTATCCCCTATAACTTCATGAGAATTCCAGGGCCATAAATCAAGTCCATCTTGCTCTCTGGCCAGAAACCAGCCTGTTGTGATCAGACAATGCTGCAATTTCCTTGGTGTTTCCAGGCCTTTGGCACCTGGCAGTCACCTCTGCCAGAGATGTTAGCCACCAGCCTATTCCTAGGCTTTGTGCAGCATGATCATGCACTGCAGTCACCCAGGTCATACAGCAAGCACCTCCACATGCTGCTGGATGTTTGTCTGAATCCCCACCAGTGTCCCCATGGCCAGGACAGAAACTTGACTTTCAGTTAACCACTTCAGGAATGGCACAGCCTTCAGCTGAGCAAAGCCAGGCTTTGCCCAGGGATCTCCCACATGGGTTTGCACAATGCACCACCCAGCCAGCAACAGCAGCCCAGGGGCTGGATGTTCTGCAGGGCCAATTTGAGCATGGAGAGGTAAGCGTGCTTCCTGAAGGCAATGAATCAATCAGAAGAACAGCTGGCCAATTAAGATGTGCATAACTCCTTGCCAGATGTTACCTCTGTGCTGATGGCTGACTGCATCTTAGAGATGCACATTGTTTCTCAACCCCTGGGGCTACTTTTGTATCATTAAATAAACGGAGCTAGGCACCATCCCGTGGCAGTAAAGCTGAGTGGCACAGGCTGGCTTTGTCCACACTGTGCAGTCCACTACCACTTCTCACTCTTGTGCAATCACCTCACTGCCCTAAGCCAAATATTTTTTAGGGGGAAGAGTAGTTAATGGCTGAATGAATTCATGTGAAGGCTACGTTTCAGCATCTGAAGATGAAACAAAGAGAAGTACTGCACACCCTTGGGTGTGACTAAACCTCTTGGGACAGTGGTGGAATACTCTATTGTGGGGAAGGAACTAAAGCAGGTGCTGTCCCACCCATGTTCCATGCTTAGAACCATAGAACCATATTCCTCAGCTCATGTTAGGTCTTGTCTAGTATTAGCTAGCACAAGCCAAAACAGGATGTGGTACCATAAATATATAGTACAGAGCACTACAGAGCAGGTCAAGCTACAGTCTTGGAAAGATTCAGATGCACACATGCTCTCCATGAACAGTGAGAATTGAATTGATAAACAACAAAAAATCATGGGCAGGATGAGATTAGGAAGGGAATGTGAAGGTTAAAGGGGGTCCCAGAAACCAAAGACAGAGCATGGCCCCAGCCTGAAGCAACCACAGCTGGCTCTTGTATTTCACACCCTGCTTTTAGGAACAGGGGGAAAGCCAAATAGTGAAGTCAACAGTGAAGACAGTCAAAGATGACAATAATCTTTTTCTATTAATGAGAACAGTAAAACACAAAAAGCAACAATGCTAGTGAAATTAACAGCACTTCAAGTCAAATTTGCTCAATAATGGGCCCTAGGATTTTTCATTTCTACACTGCAGCAAGGAAACTGGAAGTCCTAGGAGGCCAAGCTGTAGCCCAGATAGATCCATACCTTATCCCTCAGCACCACAACAGGGAGCCCATTAACACTGACAAGGCTGACTGCCCTGAAATTGCACACTTTAAAACACTGACATCCCTGGCCCCAAGGGCACAAGGCCTCAGGACTTGTGCCCCAGATTTTGGGGAACACCTCAGGACCTCCAGGTGTCAAGAATCTGGCTCTGCTGTAAGCTACCAAAGACCCCAGCACAGAACTGGGAGCACAGTCTCCATCAGAGGGGCCACACAGGTGCAGCCTGGCTACCCAGACCTCAGCTGATGTGTCTGGAGGAACAGTGCCAGAGTCTCAGACTCCAGCTTAGTAAGGAATATCTCGTTCCAACTCTAAGCAGGTTTGCACTGAAGACTGAGTTTCTATCAATCAGAAATTAATTAAACCCAAGATGTGGCATAGACACTTCATCTTTTGTTTCATTAACATTGCTGGCAGACTGTCACATTATTTACCATCAGTTGCATATGTTTCTTAAATAAAATCATCTTAAATACAATTTGACCAAAAAGGTTTTCTCTGTACCAGTCACAGCCCTTATGTACAGGTGTTATACGTACAAGGCAAATGTAAAAACAGGAAGAATTAAAATGAACAGAGCAGATAAAAGGTGTTGAACACTGCCTTCCAAAGATGTTTGCATTCAATGGACACCACCTTAAAACTGGTGTCTATGTTCACTTTTCATCCTAGCAGGGATTATGACTGTACAGCCATCCTTTCCTAACTCATGACAGATTCCCCAGAACTGATGAAAATCCAAGCATGTATGAAAACAAGGAAGTCATTACTAACATGTAAGCTTCAGACCGATTTTCACTGTTTGTCAAGAACTTCAGACTTTTTAATCCTTCTTTGAAATTCAGCCTGTATAAAGCCTTTCAAATCACAGTTTTCCTAGATGAGAACTGACAGCAGTGATAAACAGGATGGAAAAATATCTTTGGTTAAACTATTTTAATGAGGATGTATTTAAACCATTAATGACCTGAGCCAGGGACCTTGGTAACCATGAGTTAGTCAGCAGATTCCACCTATCTCAGTTTCCAACATCCCCAACAGTCACAATTACACAAAAATACTCAGTATTATGTTCCTGATTACCAGAGAAATGAAAGATGCAAAAAGGAATCTAGTTAATGCCTTTATAATCACACACAATTACCTTAAAAGGGTAATAAAAGGATGGTCAGAAGTTAGGAAGTGCCAGACATACAGTTGCTTTGCAATGTTGATTTAAGACCCTATGTATCCTGATATGGCTTAGAGTCTTTTTCCTATCTTTTTCAAGGCAATGGGTGGATGCACAATGTGACAGACTGTTTCTGCAGACTATAACAGTATTTCCTGTGAGACAGAGCTAAAAAGGGTTAAACTCTACCCCAAAGAGTTTCATCCATGTTGTTCAGCAAATGCCAGCTGAGACATAGGAATCTTTAATTCCTTCTCAGTCTCCAAAAGGAAAATGGCTGTAAGAGAGGTTCTTCCATTTCTCCCTAGGTTGACTCAAACTTACTAGAGAACTCCATTATCTCCTTGGACCACTCCTTTATTTATTTATTTTCCCCTCCCAGATTACTGTTTGTCTATCCTTACCCTGTGTCCTTTCCCCACCGTGGCCAGTCTCCATCCCACAACTATTCAGTTAATTCTGGAATGCCTTAACCTCACATTCCCTCTATTCCCTAAGAGAGAGTAAAAACCTATGTAATTAAACAGCCTGAAACTGTGAAATAATAGTAAAACGAGAGGAGTTTTATTCATATGACAAGGATGTGTCAACACTGCAAAATAAAGGAAGACTATGGAGCAAACTCTACCTGATCATCACACCATTCATTCACTCTTTGGTTTTATTTCAGACTAACCCAAGCACTGTCTTGCAGGCAAACCCCACATATGGCTCACTCCAGGGACTGCTGCTGGAAAGCTTTGTATCCCCACACACCCTCACTTTCATACTGTTTAAAAATCCCTGCTCTGGTGATTCACATGACTTCAAACACACAAAGCTGAAATACAGCAATGCAGAGTAGGAACCACCAGGTAAGGCTGTAAGTCCCCTGATGAGGTCCAGAGGACAAACATCCACAAAAATCAAAAGGGGACAGCTTCACAGTCATTAAAATAGCTAAAATAAGCAAAAAGATGTAAGTAAGTGGGGTTGTACAGTGATTATAATGCTGGAAAAGTATAAAGGTGTAAATACTATAAGTGATGGTGAACATCTGCTTGTGGTACCATCACATCAACTAATCTGATCATAATACTGTGTGTGGGAAACGAAACGATCACATTTGCATGCCAACAGCTCAAGTCTGTTTTATTTCCCGTGGATCATCTATGTATCTAGACAGGTGTGTTGGCTCCAGGCTATTTTTACTGCAGAACATCTGAAATCACAACTGTGAACTGGTTCTGCAGGTGAGAATGTTCCTGACAGTATTTACATTTGAATCTGAAAAGTCATCTGCAGCTTAAAGGAAAAGTTGTTTGCATTACTTAACAGCCATGGTCACTGGGTTTAGAATTAGCTTCCTTACTGGGACCCATATTTATAATCCTGTCTTTCAGAAAGGCTGAGTTTTCCTGGTGAATATTGGAATGCTTTCATCCAGGTGCTAAGATGCAAAGGTTTAGGTAGCTAGCACACAGCACTGGAGTTTGAAGGCTTTGCCCAGCATCTAAATTAATTAATGTTGTGCCACAAACTGGTAAGAACAGGAACTGCAAGAAAGGAAAGCTGCACCCACTCTGCCTGGGTGATGCCACTTGGAGGCTTCACTTACCCAAAGAGCTTAAGTTAAACCTCCTCTTAAACTTATTGATGACTTACTATTTGAGGGGATACCTGTGCAAAAAAATTAACTTGATTTCAGTATTGCTTTCCTATCTGCCAGCTTTTTAACTATTCCTTTTCATAGCTTCAGGAAAAAAAAAAAATCTAACGGGCTGCTGATCAGAACTGTTATTCTAATGGTGAAATCCCAAAGGGAAACATGTTTCAGATACAAAGTATTCCCTCCAGAGTCCCTTGGCAGTCATAGAAAGAAGAACTTCTTGATGTATAAAGACAGTGTCACCATTGTCAGAGCATACTACAGCAGGAAATGAACCACAAATAGAAGCAACATCTCTCTTCCAAGGAATCAAAATAGTTGTTTTTTTCACCTACACTAACTCCAGGGAATAAAATCCTAACGAAAGCTCGCACACTTTAGGAGAAAAAAAAAACCCCAAACATTTGTATTTAGCTTTTTAAATGTGCATATATCTGGGCAATTACTCAAGGTCGTAATTTAAAGACAGTTAAGGTTGTACACAACATACAGAGAGGGTCTCCATCAAGAAATCAAAATACAACTTTATAGGACATGAAATACTGTACAGTTCACAGCCAACTTCACTCCTCCAACAAATGGAGCCATAAATGCAATTTTCTGTCCTTGGCTCTGAAGAATTAATTTTAAGGTATTCATATTTTTCTTCAAGTACATCTTAAGTCTCAATTAAACCTCAAAAAGCTACAATAAAGTAACATTAAGAACCAGCTTAAACTCATCATAGCAAGGAAATTCAGACTTGGGCTAAAAATTTTGTCTCACTCTTCATCTTTAAATCACTCTGTCTGGTTAGGCCTGGAGAAGTGTGTGATTTTTCATACTGCACAGTACATATGTTCCAGCACTTAGGTTAAAGGAAAGCCAGAATTTTTAGCCTTAACTCTGAATTTCTTTACCTTTGAAGGCTTAACTCAAGCATCTATAATTACTTTAAGATGAGCTTTTTCACATTTAAATCTTTTTCACTCTGAAATTAGAAAGTGGAGCTCCAGAAGCTCCTATTCTGCTGTGTACTTCAATGGCACTTTCTAAATTTAAAAGACTGGGCAGCACTTACTACATGCAACTGAATTTATGCATTTTTAAGTGGCACTTAGACATGAGTGGCTTAAATGTGGTAAAAAAAAAAAAAAAAAAAAAAGGCTTACACATTCCCAGCATAAGTTACAAATTCAAACATTCAGGCATGAAAATCCTTTCCCTAAGTTGTTTTCAAGCTTCATCCTTTTTTCTGCAATAACTAAAGCAAAGCCACAGTAGCTGCAGCCATTTGCATCTAAGGAAGAGATGTTTTGCTTTGGTGATATAGTTAATGAGTCTAAAAATATTCAGTATAATAATTCTGTCAAAGCCCCCACAGTCTCCTCAATGAGCAGAAGCCTGCAGGATTCCAATGGGGAGCCAAGTAATGAGCTCTCAGCATTCGCTCCCACACCGTCCAGACGAAATGTACTCGGGCCTCCACGGTTCCACATCATTAGCAACATGAAACAAAGACACATGCTTGACTTTAATAAGCGACTAAAGTTGCTGGCTTATTAGGCTGTCACTGCACATAAACTCTATTTCAGTGTGACAAAACACTTCCCTGCAAACAACAACAACCACCACCCCAAAAGAAAAATAAAAAATAAAGAAAAAGGAAGGAGTGGAAGACTTTTACCAGCAGAGGTTGATATAATTCACTGTGGTAAGTGATTGAGCAGAGCTGAAGGCAGGCACACAGGACGTGATGGGTGTCTGACACCAGCTCTCACGGGCATGCTGCAGACTGCAGCTTCGCTGCTGGAGACGACGGTTACGGTGGGATGCAGTGATCAGACTATGGGCATATGTGACTGAGTTTTAGTTGATATTCCTGCAAGACAGGGAGTGGAGAGGCTTATTTCCCACTGGGAAAAGGTTCAGGCATGATTAACTTGGGCATGACCAAATAGGTCAATGATATGACAATGAGTGTCTAGCACAATAATTAAGTGGGAAAATGTGTGTGATTTGTTTCTTCTTGTTCTTCACATATCAATAATGCATTAGCAAGGATTCATTTAATCTCTTTCATTACATAAAAATTGATAGCAGCACTGTATGATAGCCTTCTCTTGAATATATTCCTTTAAATTGTATTTATCACTTCAGCAAAACAGTTGCACTGATGGATACTACTCAGTGCGTGTTTGACTAGCACAGCTACATAGCAGCTTTATAAACATGAATTTCTGCTGAAGTATAGTACATAGAATAAAATATGATAATATTTACACTTAAAGAAGGTGACCTTTGATTTTAAGCAACATTTCTCACCAAGGATGTGTGGAAAAGAATCCTCTTGTGCCACAGGACTCTACCCGGTTTCAAACATTCTCCTTTTTCTCGTAGGAGTATGACACTGAAGTCTCCCAGCTTTTCATAAGTGAAATACTAGTGAGCATGACTAACAGGGGAGTTCACTTATGCTGTAAGAGTCAGCTACCACCTATGTCACTGGTCTGAAGATCAAAGCTCAGGTTCTAGATCCAACTAGTAAACACTACACACCAACATACTGTCAGACTAACTATCACAAGCTCAATAAAGGACAAAGCTGACCTAGCCAGGCTATATAAGCTCATATGTTTCTCTGAATAATCTCAGATCTTTCTTCTAAATTATATAATTGATGTTGAACACTTGAGAAGTTCCTATAATTTATATTACATTATAAATAAGCACATGAAAGAAAACACCCACCCCCCAAATTTTCCTTCAGCAATAACACACTCACAATCCATAACTAACAGGAAGACAAACAATCCATATTTGGCACAATATACTGGAACTCTATTCACACCCTGGTTCCCAGTTGATTTAAACCTTCATTAGAAAATATACAACTGTTAGTGCAGAAAAGTAGAAATATCTCATGTAATAAGGGTAAATTATATATGAATGAGAGCCAGGCACTCTTTGACACACTGCTGATAAAACCCCTGGCTTCAGGCATGCTACTGAATTGGAAACTCTGTTGGGGTAGCACCCCATACAGAATAATATGAGAGTAAAATCATACTATAATAAATTTATCTTAGTGACAATTTTATGCACCATTCACTACTGTTAATTTAATAAAGTATCCTTGCAGGGTAGCTGCCCCAGTGTCCCAGATCGCATGTTCCAATAGCAGACTTAAAGCAGCAGCTGGACTTCACTGAACTGATTGTCAGTCACTATTCAGTGGCTGACAGGACTTTTAATGATCATGGGCAACACTTTAGAAAATTGCAGCATTCTGGCTGTAATTCTGAACTAGAAGTGTCTCTTTGTTTAATTCTGGAAGGAAATTATGACTGCAGGAATCCGGGTTTCACACGGAGGTTCAGAGTAGCTAAAGATCTTTCAAGTACCATAGAGATTCTCTTAATGGCTTGTTTGCTATATTTTGATCACCTTGCATCTAGATAGAAGACAATGGATGAGCAAGGAAAGGGGAACATAATGCACCTTAGGTACACTGATTTAGTATCTTTATTTAACTCCCCTTCATGCTCCTATGTGTTCCTGGATAGATGGCAGAAGAGTAACAGATGAAACAATTTTGCAAGGAGATACAGACTTATTTCTTTCTTCGTGTTCTCTGTTGTTCTTCACACCAGCTCCTTTCTGGGAAGGAAATATCTTCACAAAACTGATTAAGGAAACCAAAGATAATCTCTTTTTTATAGGGTGTTCCAAATGACAGTAGGGAGAAATCAATTTTCCTAAGCCTTTTTTTGCCTCCCCATAAAAGAAAAGCTGCAATTTGAAATATCTGGTGGGTTTAGAATCTTTCAAATGGTAGAAAGTAATGTTAGGCCTCTTGATGAATGCTGAAATGTTAACATGAATGGAAGCTGACTATCTGCATTCTACCTGAGTGTCTCAGACCTGCTCTCTGACACAAAGGCTATCACTGCCTTCCTAATGCATGAGTGAATCATACACACACCATAAGTGCTTCAGAACACCTAAAACTGTATGGCTGCCTTGCTTTATCTGACATTTCTGACTGTATACAAAACCTGATGTTATCAAACCCTCAGGGAGGCAGCCAGCCTATCTTTAAAGAGCTAAATCAGCATACATATAAAACCTGACTGCTATTCCAGTAGACCAAGCTCTTGTTGAATAAACAATTGTTTTAAAAATGCTTCTGTCAATAGATTCATAGAATACCAGGTTGGAAGGGACCTAAAGGATCACCTAGTCCAACCTTCCAGGGTAAGAATACAGTTTAAATGTAGAGGTGCAGCAGCCACCTTGAACAGGAAGGCAGTGCTCTAGAGCAGGAGAAGGAAGAACCAAAGGAAGAAGAACCCAAAGAAGAGGCTCCCCTCTCCTCAGCAAACTTCTCCCTTTATACTGAGCGTGATGCTGATGGTTTGGAGCACGCCTATAGCCAACTCCAGTCAGCTGCCCTGGCTGACTCAAACTGCAGCCTGCAGCCCATGGCTGTCTCAGCAAAACCAGGACAACATTTCTTACCATCAAAATAATGTTCATTTGTTATTGAAAACAACAACAACAAATCTGTGTTTGGCAGGTATTACAGACAGATGGAAGAAACATTTAAAATTTCAATTTTCCACCAAAGGAGCATTCTTGCAAGTCTTCATTGTATAACAGGATTTTTTTTTCCCAGGGAATTATTTGCTAAAGCCACTTCTGCTTTCTCATTAGATTTTTATGATTTCTGAACATCTCAATGTCTCTACTGTTTCTTACATTATGAAAAAGAAAAGTCAATGGCTTTAGTTTTTTTCTTTCACAGGAAACATAGAGATTTTTTGCTTTTCAACAGAAGAGCAAGTATTTTTAAAAATATTGCAACTTTCTGCTTCTCAATGAGTTTAACAGGTGATCCATTAGACACCCATGGCATAGTAATATAAAGTTCCCTGGACAATACAGCACGCCAGACAAGACTCCCAGCTTCAACAAACTCAACCATAAACACTAGTAAAAAAGGCTGGAATTTTCACTCCTAACCAAGGAGCTTACACAATTGCAGACCACTGATGGACCTTGTGTCCATTAGAACAGCTTAAGGACGTATCACAAATGCGGCTGTTCGAAATCTTGTTTGGCTGGAGCTAGACAATGAAAAGCAAGCTCTGCTGTCTGGTGTAAGAGAAGGAAAACACCCATTTCAAACCAGGGAAGAGGGAGATTTCTTTGCCTTGCCAGCCCATGAACGATCAGACTGCATCTCTTGAATGCCATGAAGCTGTCAAGCAGCTCCAGTACATCTCTCCTGTCAGACCTATGCCTCATGACCAGGGCTATGCTGAGCTGGAAATCACAGAGTCACACAAATGTCAGTTGTGAGGAGTGAGCCAGCAAGGGCTGCAAAGGGCAGTATTGCTAGGTTGCTTTAGAGCCCATCTAACCACCTTGACCTTAGAAAGAAGTTCTTCACAAAAGAGAGATTGCCCATTGGAATGGGCTGCCCAGGGAGGTGGTGGGGTTGACGTCCCTGGAGGTGTTTAAGAACAGCCTGGATAAGGCACTTAGTGCCATGGTCAAGTTGATTAGTTAGGGTTAGGTGATCAGTTGAACTTGATGATCTTGGGGGTCTCTTCCAACCTGGTTGATTCTGTGACCTGCCCTAATCTAAACTGATAAGGTAGGAACATGGGGAGTTCATGTGCTGTAGCTTGCAGACATGCTTTGCACAGAGGTTGCTATGGCGAGCAAGACTGGACATCTCTGCACTAGGAGGAGGTTCTGCTCTAGGAGAGAAGAGATTCAAATACATACTGCCTGCCACCTCTCTTATAAAAGCATAGCAAATAGAAATCCACACAGACTTACTGCTACATCATCATCCAGATCAAGAATTAGGAGTAAAGCTGGAAGATGACCATCGATGATTTTATTCCTATCAGCCAAAAAATAAATACAATGAAACCTGTTCTGCCTCCTCTTTTCTTCATCCTATGGCCACAACAGCTCCCCATTTTAGGCAAGGTGTTCATGATAGGCAAGCAAAAGTAGTGCAATTACTTCTTAATTACACTTTTTAGGGATAACAAGCACAGATGTTAAGATTTCTCAGTCTAAAATGAAATTTCTCTTCAATTTATGCAAAGCTCTCCCTCCCAAATAAATGTTCTTAGTGATGTGAAGATTCAGAAAAGGCTTCAACAGCAATAACTGGGCTGGACTCTGTGTTGTAATAATTTGGATACACTTGACTAATGCAGTTATTTGCAATGAGGTTGGCACAGTGCCCAAAGCATTGAGCAAACAAATGCAGCAAGACATTCAGTTCGGTGTCTTCCATTACTGGATTGAGATCTTTGTCCAGTCCAGGGGTATTGTGGACACTGCTAAGGTGCTCTATCATTAAAAATTGCTACAGTAGATTTCTATTTCTCTGTTAAATTCACCAGTATGTTTTATATAAAAAATGCTGGTGAGGCACAAGCATTTTTAATCAAATTAGTATGCAACATAAGGCAGCTGTGTATTCAAATGGGTTTTTAAGCAATTTGGTTGTTTTCTTTATAATAACAGGAAAGAACATTTTGATTTTGAAGGTGACAGAGGCAATATTACCAGAATTAAACAATCTGAATTAGCTTTTTCATGAAATGTAATATGTTTTATGCTTTTAGATGGGATGCTCCACTGCTTTCAGATGAGCCTTTCACTGTCACAGTCAATGGCCAGGAACAGAATAAGCTCTGGAGGTAGGATTATCCTCAAATTTAATTTTTTTTTTTTCAGAAGAAGCTAATGGCAAATGTTTCTAGCAAACTTTAGGTGCATCTATGTTATAACTAGAGAACCAAGACAGGATATTAAAAGAAAAGATAAATGTAAAATTAGTAAACAAAGTTTGACATTTTGAATCTGGTATCTGAGATGAACATAATCTCTAGAAAGCTGGTATAAAATGGTATATAGCATATACTTTTGTTTGCAGGAAGAAAATAACAGAAAGAAACTACATGGAGAATATGGTGCCAAAGAATGATATCTTCCAAACATTTACATATTAGCTTGTGCAAAGTGATAGAGATTTCTGCATTGGGTTGTGTTGTATCTCAGGATGAGGAAATTTTCCTCTATTTTCTAAAGCTACAATCAGATCCACAAAGACACTAATACTGTAAATAGTAATTATCTGGCAAATAGCACAATGAGTCAATATTTTACATCATTCATTGACTTTGGGGTCAAGTGTGCTGAGCACGCAAATAAAAAGTACTTTTTTTTCTTGACTGTTACCAACAATGGTTGTTCAGCAAACCAGGCTGGATTCTGACACTTCATCACAACCCTCTTGGATCCCAAGGCTTTTCCAGTTGCTCCTGTGTAAATCCACTCCTTCAGAGAGGCCTGCATAGAGATATCGTTTCAACAGAAAAACAAGAGGAAGCTCTTGTATTATTTGCTAATTCTGCAATACAGAAATCAGATTGCCACTATGTAAAATGATGTTTGGGTTTCTTTCTGAGCCAATTTGCTCTTGTCAGCTGAAAGAAGCTGGGTGTACATTCCTGAGACCAGAAGGGTAAGTGCCATCCATATCACCCAGCCCACAATTACAGAAGGCAATTCTGAAGACAATCTTTGCAATACAAGAGAAAGGGAAAGCAAAAGACCATAATTCTACAGCCTTTCTTATAATCCTCTAGTCTCCCAGTACTGACATGAAGAGCCTGGCAACGTGAGATCTGTAATCACTGAGAAACAGAAGCAGAATATTCTCCAATACATTAAGACAAAAAGAATTATTCAGAAAACTTTAGGCCATTAGTGTTAGCCAGAATTCTTTTGCAAAAATATTCCTAGAAATAATGGTATGGGACAAGATTACAAGACACTTAGAAATGGGTGATTGAGTTAGGGGCAGACAGCACTGATTCACTAAAGGTAAATTACATTTGACAAACTACCTCAGATCTGATTATTTTAATGTTCTGTTGTTGATGGAATGAATTCGTGTCTGCAATTTGTCTGATTGTCAAAACTATATTTGATATTTTTCAAGAAGGAGACCTAGTTTACAAAGGGGAAATTTCAGGCAGTTATTCAAACAGAGTGAAAATTATCTCAGGAAAATGAAAGAGCATGTCAATTAACAGTAACACTTCAGGTGGAAAAACGTATACAATCAGCAGTCAATAAGCACCACTTTACTTGACCTATTACACAAATTGCACTGAAATCAATGTCAAGAATGCCTAGATTTAGTGGTAAAACATATTAGGACTAACAAAATTACATTGGGTTGCTGGGGAAATGGATAGTGAAGCTGCATCAACACAGTTTATCTCTGGAAATTGAAACCGTTCCTGTGCTTTTTCATACTATGAAGTCCTCATTCCTACTCCCAGGGTTTTTTTGCATCCATTCATTCTTTAAGGCAGCAAATCCTTTTCAGAAACTGTGAATACTATGTTGTTGGTTTTTTAAAGGGCTGGATGATGCTTTTTTTCCAACAGATCCCAAAGCCTGGATTTAGCTTCAGTGATCTGCAGGGATTCATACCTGAGAGCATGAATCAATGTGCTACAGCTGTTCCCTAGAGAAGCAGACTTCTAGCCTAGGTTGTTGTTTCATCTCTGTCTTTGTCTTGTGACAAAAACACATCACATGCTCATCTTACAGACTTCTTTGATTAGATGCAATTCTTTCAGTCAAGCAAGGAAAAAAGTTTTGCCATACATTCCTTAGATTTAACTTCTAATAAAACAATTATCCCAATACAACCCTAAAATTCTTCAGGGAGCACTCAGACTCGGCTCTCAGATTGTTTCACAATAAATTGACATTTACTTTAATCCCTTCTTAACTTCATAACCAAGACACAGGAAGACACCTTTGCCTTTTCTTTCAGCTTCGATGGACTTACACTTTGGGAGTGTACTTGGTAGGTTCGATTGAAAATCTCTACCAACACTTCTCCATGAAAAAGGCAACTTAAGTGGTACTTAAAAAAGAGATATGGGAGAGAGTATGTGCATGTTCAGGTCCACAGCAGTGTGAGAAGGTATCAGCCAGAATGATGATAGTTCCAGCAGCCACCCCATGCCCAGCAGTGCGTCTGCCACTTGCCTTGCACTGAGAACACGCAGGCAAGTGAGTTTCAAAGCCTTCATTTAGGGTGTGGATGTGGCTGCAGGGAAACCAGCTTTGCCAGGTTAATGCTCTGCAAGCTGGTACCCAGTGCAGGCAGCCTGCCAGCACAAGGAGGAGTCAGACTGCAAGTGCAGTAACTCAGATTTGCTGAAGTTGTCATGGAACTGTGCTGGGAATGGCCCCATGAAAGGTAGCTAGTGTCTACACTTAGCAGTGACAGTAGATATTCAGCGAGTCACTTGTGGTGGGATTCTGCATCCTTCCTCAGTCCTTTCTGACCTCAAATAGGTGCTGCCTCTTCCTCTATGCCTCAGCTCTCCCTGCTGTATTGTCAGTTTGCTTTAAGTGCTAGGGATCACCCGCTCCAAAACCATTGCCACAACAGAGTGGCTCACTGCCACTGTGTCCAATTTCAGCCACAAAGCAGCAATAGGCTACAAATAATTTAACTGTTTATATGTCAGTGTGGTTTTTTAAATTGAAGGTTGATACAGCATGCTAGGTTGATAGAAAGATATATCCTTGCTGTAAAATGTCAAATAGCCACCAAAGGGAGATGCAAGAGTTTCATGCCTCATTGAAGCAAAGGCTTGTTTACTAACCAGCTAAGTATACAAGGTAACTTCTGGGTAGAGAAAGCAGCTTTATAAAGCTTTAAATAAAGCTTCAACTTATTCTCCTGGGTTGTATGTTCTGCCAGTTTCAAGGAAAAGATGAAATCCATCTAGAGCTCTGAGAAGTTTTGAATGATGAGAATGACTCTAGCATGTAAGGCTGTACCCTGTGAGACAGGAACACCCACATCTAAAACCTTCACAGCCACCTTATCCAGAGAGAAGCAGGAAGCTAATTGAAGATGAGAATAGGTACATATTTGCAGAGCAAACAGAGAAAAATGTAGATTTTCTTTTATTCTTAGTTACTATTTCTTCTGTGTTCTTCTATGTATTCATTTTCTTATATTCTGAATGAGTGTTCATACTTGCAGACTCAACCTAACTGCAGACAGGAAAATCCTAGAGCAGCTAGGCACAAGTACTCTTCATTAAATGGGGACTGATACTACAACCAGAACTCTGGGATACCTTAACCAGTGTTCCAGTACCCCACCACATCCTCACTGTATATAGAGTGTGAGGAAAAAGCTTCCATCTGTACTACATGGACCACATAGGAGCAGGAACACCAGAAGGAGTAGGAGTGGTTCTGCAGTAGCTGCTGGCAGCAATGGAAGTTCCCTGACATGCAGTAATGTAAAGGAGTAAAAGCTTGAACCTTGAAAATCATGGAGGGGCAGCACTCCAACATCCCAGGGGTAAGAGTCCTCAAGAAGTGGAATACTGAAATTCACATTCTGTCTCATTTAAAGCAGAGATTTGAAAGCTGCCACACCTTTCAGTACCATGCCCACATCAGGACCTACAGTATTCTGGGGTTGCTTCCTTCAGCACCTCTCAGGAAATTACTCCTTTTGGCATAATTTGCTCAAAATTTCTTTCAGAGCAAGGTTCTACTGTTAGATTAACACCTTAATGATTATTTCACCCTTTTTGTCTCCTTCAAAACTAATTATTCACAGTGTGTGAGACAATACAGAGAGAAACTGAGACAGGCTTAGCCAAGGATAATTTGTAACCTGGTCATTCAGGCAGGGGTTCTTGGGAAATGAGGGAATTTTCTTATCATATTAGCAGGATACTTGAACCTGAGAGGACACAGAGCATCTGAATTACTTAAATGTAAATGGGGAGTTACTCCATTTCCCCTTGCTGAAATATCAAATGCCCTCACTAACTCTACCTATTGGGTTTTAATCAAAATAAACCAAAGGAAATAAACTTTTGGTTTTTTTTCAACCTAGAATGTTTCCTTTCCTTATATCCTAAATTCAGAAAATCTTAGATTAGCCTGGGACAAATTTGAAGAATTCTTAGTATTTGTTTCTAACTCAAACCTGTCTTGCTCATCACTGCTGTACCCAGTGGCAGTAAAGCCAGATTACAAACTAATGTTCAAATCTTTTCCAGCATAATCTTTCACTCCAGCCTCTTCCACAGCTTGCTTACTTGTAAATAATTGCAGTTGATGTAACACACTACTGCAGCTGACTCACTAATGCTGCAGACCAGACACTTTAATCTCAGAAACACCATCATTAGATACTACTCTTAAATTTCTCAAGGGAGCAGGACAAAAAATTCCTAGCATGGTAAATAATTGCCAGTGGCAAAGCCTCCTAAAATGGAAGGGGAATTTGACTCACTGTCACTAGGAGACAGTAGAGGAATCAGAACAGCACAATAGGTCCCCTCATTCCTACCAGCCATTGTTTAACTGACAGGGATCAGTATCAGCAATATTGACTCCCAGTAAATTTCTATTTTTCTGCTGTGAATCTATCCTAACTGTTTTCTGCTTCAAGCCTTCACTCTTCCTGGGAGACACCAATACTTGGAAACTTTGGCATAAGTCTCTCCAGGAAAAAAGAAAAAAAAAAAAAAAAGGCAGTTTGTCCTCATCTTTTGTCTTCAGGCATTAGAGAAAACTCAGCTTTAAAAATAAAGCTTAAATGAATTATCAAATTTCTGTATTTCTTTTAGGAAAAAACAAAACACAACAAACCAAACCAAACCCACACAATTTATGTCATGAGATACCTTCTTCTGGGAGACCAGGATCTAACACTGAAGTCTATGCTCTATGACTGTAGAACTCTATTGTGCAGTAAAACTGCAACCAGACTCACCCCTGAGATTCATGTGGAACAGAGACTGAGTTTTCTATAAATTAGCTCAATAACTTCCTTTTGCTCTCAAAATAATAATTTGATTTGGCTGCTTGTTATATTAATTTTCTGATTGAGTCATTTGAACTTATTGAGTTATTGATTCCAATTTAATTGTAACATTAACTGGATGTTTACATTGTTTAAATAGAATTAGCTCAAAGAAAGTTCAGCATATTTGCATAATAAAAAGCTTACTGGAGATGTCTCTTTTTCCTCATCTTTTCATATGAAAAATGGCTATTTTATCAACTTCCTATAGCATCACAAAGTTTAAAAGCAGAAAGAACCTCAGTTAAAAATACTGTAAATGACACTTTTTGCTTTCTAGGTGCTATTTAGCTTTGTTACACTGCCAAAATCCTCATGTTGGCTCCATCACACTTTTCTGTTCTTAAACAAAAGAGCTCTGAATGCTGGGGAAACATTTAACTTAGAAACATTAACACTCTGAGATATTTTTCTCTGTTTATTTCTTTCACACTGAATCATTGATAATTTTATTTTTTAATTTAAGATTTGCTATAAAGTGGGAATGAGGAGTGGGAGGGGCACATGCATTTTTGCCATAATTTTATCCATGCTTTCACTATTAGACTTGGGAAGACTCGGAGCAACCCAAGACCTCCAGGTAAGCGACATGACTGAGCAAACCCACAGGTTAGAGACAAAACTATTTCTGGTTTATATGAGAAGTGTATTTTTTCAGTTAGGTCAGTGGATGGGAAGAGCAAACTCAGAAGGAATGAATTGCCTAGACTGACATGAGCCCATTGCCAGATTTACTTTGTATTCCACTTGTTTTGTCTAAACAACACAGCCATGATCTCTGGAGGTCCCTTCCAACTTCTAATGCACTGCCATACTATGACATCCCAGATGAGCAACATACTAAAGGCAGAGATATTCAAGAGGGCTCAGAGCCAGATACATGCATGAAAATACCTTATCTATAAAAGCATAAAAGAACTTCACTTGACTCACATGACTCTTTGTATCCAGCATGCTACAGCAGTCTTTTGATTCTAATATGAAACTATAGTAAGGATCATTGCACTAATGCATGAGGATTTGTGATAATGCTGCAGAAATTTTACTGTCAAAACTGAACTGCAGTGTAATGACTTTTGTTATCATGGTTTCTAATAACTATTCAGCATGAATTGACCCTACATATGTTTTACTGCAATAATATGTCAGTTATCCAGAAGTAAAAAAGAAAAAGAGAAACTGAGATCAATAGGCCCCCTTCCCCTCAAACTCTTACCCACCTGAAGACAGCAGATCCTGAATACCAGAATGAATATTTTAATGACATTTTTATACCACAACAAGTTGCCTGGAGACTGTTTTTAAATAAAGTTATATGAATGAAAACAATTCTCAATACTTTTGTGTGACTCTGCCACTTGCTCTGTTAAAAGCAGATTGAAGTAAAGAGACTTTTGACTTGAAATGCTGTCTCATATCTCTACATTTGGGAATTCACTCACACTGAAATTAGAGAACAAAACCCCATTTCTACAGTACAACCATTAGCACAGTATATTGGAAATATCAAATTTTGCTCCTGGAATGGATATTCTGAAATTATTCAATACAAAAAGAAAGATAAGGCAAATAATTAGATTTAGTTTTAAGGCATAATCATATTCCTGATGTTAATGTGCTAATTCATTGAGATATCCAGAAGAAACTGCTGCTATATAGTGGCAGGGCAAAAAAAACATAAGCAAGGTTTTGTACCTGAATGTCTACCACATAAAGACCAACTCATAAATCTTTTACAGACAAGATTTTGCCTCACCAAAACACAACCTATAAAACCTAATAATTTATTTATATTATAATAAAAATCAAAATCTAACTGCCCCCAGAAGCCAATGTTTAGGGAAAATATCAGGTACAGAATAGAATGTACTCAAAGACAGCATGTTTAAGGCCAGGCTGGATGAGGCTCTAGCCAGCCTGACCTAGTGTGAGGTGTCCCTGCCCATGTCAGAGGGGTTGGAACTAGATCACAGAATCAACAAGGTTGGAAAAGACCTCAAGGATCATTAAAGTCCAACCTGATGATCCTTGTGGTCCCTTCCAAGCCTGACTGATGCTATGATAGTGTCAAGATCCACCACAGTTTATTCCAATGTCATCTAGAAAAGATGGAAAGGTGATTCATGTGAGAATGAAGCTAGCACATCCAACATGGCAGTACTGATCAGTGGAAGATACAGAGAAGGGAAAACAGATTATAGAATGGGCACACAGCCTCTGCTCAGCACTCCCTTCCACTCAGGAGGTTCACCTGCCTCATGCAAAGAAGCTTACAAAGTCATGACAAAACACTTCATGTTTCCAAAGCATTATTTCACCTATCATCAAGAGGATCCTTTTCAGGGACTGAACAAACCTACTTCATTAGTTGGAGAAGTTACTAGATACAGTTGAAAATAAGCAAAGAAAACTAAAAGAAAAAAAAAAAACTACAAAAAAAAAAAAAAAAAAAAAAAAAAAAACCAAACCCAAACAAAAAAACAACCCAAACATGCAACCAAACAAAACCCCCCACCACAACAACAAAGCCACAAAAACTCCCCAAACCTAAATCAAGCAAACATAAACCAACCAAACAAAACCCAAAAAAATCAGACAACCCAATTTGCCTTTTCAATTAGTATTTCCAAAAACTGGGGTTTAATTTTGAGTACTTGCATGTATATATAGAGAGAGAAGAAAGTTCTCAGGACTTAGGGAAGGATGAACATACTTTCTTCTTCCTGAATGCTTATGTCATTGTAATGCATATATAAAGTATAGCACCTAGAAAAATCATTACTTTTACACTCCTCCAGAATAGATTTTCTGCTGCAGTTGTAATTGTCTTATGAGAGAAGAAAGTACAGCTTCTTTATGTAGGAGCTGTAGATAATCAACACCTTTTTTGGGTAGTTCCTAAATACTTTTTTTATTGTTTTAATAGCTGGACTAGTGAATAGCTCTACAACAGAGTTATCAAAAATGAAAATTAGATTATCTCTGTAATCCTCAATTTGATACTGTGGACAGAATTTCTCCTCTTGATACACATACCACTGCTGGGTGGCACAGAGGATTGTCCAAGACTCCAAACATTGGCATCACTGATTCCTACCACAAGCAAGGTGCATGCCTTGTAATGCTGATTATAACCTCTTATGGAATAGCAACATATTCATAACCATTTTCTTCATAAACAAGGTTTTAAAAAGCCAAACAAATTATTAGAGAGCACTGCTGATGAAACTAGATCCTGTTGGTATTGCACTGCTATTTTGTGATATTTTACTATGTTTATTTTATTGTATTCAGATTGAGAAGGAAGAAAGCACTAATATATGCCAACTCATTTGCAATTTTCTTTACTTCCAGACTACATCACTGAGATACGTGATAATATCATCCTTACTGTGTCCAGAAGAGATAAAGTGTTGTGGTGGGTTGAAAATTCCCCCCCCCCCCCCACAAACATTACACTTCACCAGATTAGCTCAGTTTGGAAGCAAATGGAGCTGTATTTACAAGCCAAACTACAATCTACAATGAAATGCAATGAATATCTACAAATATACAGTACTGACAATATTCACAGGTATTTAGAATTAATACAACAGCACAAGGACCCCTTTTCCCTAGCCAAAAGACCTGGGAAAGCTGCTTCCCCACCTCCCCTCCCTGTACAAGAGGGGGAAAAAAAAGCAGAGAAGGTTTAATATCAGACAAAACAAATGCAGCAAAGGTCAGCCAAGCCTGTTAGAATCACCCCAGTGAAAAAACAAGAAGAGAAGAACAGAACTGGAGACTGTTTTGAGAACCAAATCTTATGGGAGATATCCCTCCAATAGAATTGTTTAGAATAATCATTATTTTTCTTTTTACCCCCAATAGTGATTTATTTACATTTTTACTACTTTCTGCTTTAAATCTGTGAAAAATTTTAAAGGCATAGCCTTTAAAACTACCACAAGTGTTGAGTGGGAAATCTCTTTCACAAAGAGTTTTCACCAAGAACTATAAAACTCTGAGAATGTAGAAGACAGATATTCTTACATCCAAAGAAATAAATGCTTCAGGTGATAACCTAACATAGCAATACCTTTCTGTAGAGAGGCCTGAAGAGACTATGCCCTAACTATGCACAGGAAAAAATACTTCAAATTCCTTCTCTCACCCAGTCCTTCTAAGAAAAAGATTTCACTACTCATAATATTGCCTCTGCTCTCATATCAATACAACAGAATTGACGCTCCATGAAGAAGGGTAAACAATCATTTCTTCTAGTTCTTTATGGTTTAAATCTCCAACTTGGGTCTCTAAATATGGTTGTTCCAAAGAATAAATAACTTAAACCAGCTTTGCTCTTGAAGTATAGAAGAGCTATGCAGTCAACAGGAATATTTGGAAAGAGATTATCTGTCAGGAACAAGCTGAAAACATTGAATTTCACAATTAGAGATTAACTGAAGTGGCACATGAGGAAGGGAGCAATGGCTGAAGATGGAGGTATAAGACAAAATGGATTGATAAAAGTACCAGCAAATACTCTGAAATTCACATCTAATTGATTTATTTGAAGACTTCTACACTGCACTTCTAGAAACTGGACTCAAATATCAAGATATCAGGTCCTATTTCCTGCATAAACAACAGGAGTTGGTAAAGATTCTTCCCTGAAATTGCTGATGTGAACTTCAGGTCTGTGAGGACGATGACTTAAATGCAGATTAATTTTCAGCAATATAGACATGAAAGGCAAGCAGGCAATAACCTGACTAAAATATCTGAACAATATTTTTAATTGACTGCAGTTGTGTCACTGAGAGGCTTTTACTTTGAGAGGTATACATAAACCCAAAGAAAATGAAATACAAAATACTTTTCCTTCTGTGAATTGGCATTACCTTTCCATAAGTGTTACAGTAGCACTTGGCTCAGGTTCCACAGGTTCCATAAATTAAAAACAATAAAAAAAATCCCAAGCTCTCTTTTTAAATGCAACTAATTAGTCAATAAAACATGACACCTGGCCACTAGACCTCCACCATGGAGGTTCATAAAAGTAGAATTAACCTTTTTCTCATTTTCATTTGAGTGTTTTCTAAATTAAAGGCTTACAGAGTGTGACTGTAGATGTCATAAAACTCACAATTACAGACAAAAGTGGTTTATGGAGAAGTTTCAGGTAATGATAAGGTACATTTTAATTACTGCATAATATACTTACAAAAATAAATACATTTCAGGTGAAAAAGTGGAATAAATGAATAATGAATTTTGAATACCTTACATGAACTGCTCTGTAAAAATTAAAGAAAACACAGAAAGCAAGCAAGCAAAAAAAAAAAAAAAAACAAAACACATGTGAAACAGCCGAGAGGAAAATAAGAACTCAGGTGATAAGAATCACTAGCAAGTATTCTATTGTTATTAAGTAGATGCATTGATCAAATTAATTTTAGAGATTATATAAAGGAATTGAATGAGTGATATCAGCACTTGACCTGTTGATGATCTCTAAAGGCAGCTTCTGCCCTGATTCTGTTGTCACAGAGTTGCAGGAGATCTTCTTTACTCTCTAAGAAGGAGCTCTGAGAGATTTTATATTCTTGAGCTAACCACAGATTTTCTTCAATTATTTGCTCCAGAGCAGCCTAAAGAGAAAAGTGATAACACTTACTGCAAAATGCCTTTCTAAAATGGGAAATCATAGGTCACTTCTAGAGTTTCCCTGATTCATTCACTTATCAACATCTGCAAAACATAGATGACAAGATCGTGGTCTCAGTGAAACAAATGGAAACACTGCAAATTAATTTTGAGTGGAGAGGATTTTGCTGAATATATTTATAATAAAGTAAATGTTATTAATAAATTACTTGTACAGAAAATAACATTGTAAATAGTTACAGTAGAAAGCACTTAAAAACACCCACAACATCCTCTACCTTAGCACCTAAGGTAGATTTCTGCATAGAAATGATCATCAGTGCCAGAGAATATAATAAATTCTTCATCCACATCTTTCTTCTCCAAATTATTTGGAAAACTGACACAGAAAAATGCACTGTGAGCATATAGGAATTTAGATTAATTTTCCCAGGTTCCTGCCACCGTTGATATGTGAACCCTAAGAGAGTCAAACTCCACTGCTGCTACCCAAGCTCCCTGTGAAAAGCCAACATAAATACACACTGGGAATGTTTGTGACCCAGCAAACTTCTTGGCTATATTTCATAGCTACAAGTTTGCCCACAAGCCAGGAGAGCTAGAGAACTTTGGAAGAATTCAAACCTTGCTTTAGTATCTCCTGTGGCTCTAAAGGAAGAAAAGAAAAAAAAAAAAAAACGACTTGTGAATTAGTGGACTAATAAAGTCTAAGTTCTTCTGGGGTCACAGTGCATAATGTTGAAGAATCCATATGTTTTCTGACTCTGTTCCCAAGTGGGTAATTTAGAGTCTCACCTTTAGAAGACAAAACTGTCCAAGGGAAATAGCAGCATGCCTGAACAGGTTCCTAGTCATCCCTTGAAGCCACTTAAATTTTGGGACTTCCCAAGACAGTTAGCACATTAACAATGATTTTACTCCTTTTTCCTATGCAATGTCTTAATCAAGATATATCCACTTTTGAATCTGTATTTTATGTACTTTCTCAAAACTTTGGCTAGAAGCTGCCCATGGTTATGCAACTAAATGTAAAAATTATTCCTGTACAGAACTATCACTCTCTACATCACTAAAATATTAAAATGCTAGGTGCCTTTCAGATACCTTAAAATAATAAAAAGAAATGGGGAATTTAGTAAAGATGTGATTACTCCTTTATCAATCTTTGAGTAGAGGTAAAACCTGGTTTGGAGGCTGATACTTTGATGTCAATATGTTGATATTCAATACCTGCAAACAAGTAATGCTTTCAACATCACAGTTCTACATATGGAAGGAATATGGGAAAATGAAGCTCAGTGTAGTCCTGTGTACCAGTATAGATACCTACAAGATGAGTGAAGTTCCACTATTGTGTGTAAGCTAAAAATCACAGAATTAACCAGGTTGGAAAAGACCTGCAAGATCATCCAGTCCTACCTATCACCCAACACCATCTAATCAACTAACCCATGGCACTAAGTGCCTCATCCAGTCTCATTTTAAACACTTCCAGGGACAGTGACTCCACCACCTCTCTGGGCAGCACATTCCAATGGCCAGTCACTCCTTCTATGAAGAATTTCTTCCTCACCTCCAGCCAAAACCTCCCCTGGTGCAGCTTGAGACTGTGTCCTCTCGTTCTGTCCCTGGTTGCCTGGGAGAAGAGACCAACCCCCTCCTGGCTACAACCTCCCTTCATGGTCCAGACGTTTTGAAACACAAAAACATCCCAAAGAAAGGACAGTAACCTTCTCCAGGTATTAGAAGACTCAGTGGCTATGTCTGTATGACCCACACACACGAGCTGCCCAGATCCCAAAATTGCTTCATCATGTGCCTTATGTCAGCTGAGACAGATCAAGTGAAACGGTTCTTTCTCTCCGATCCACTCCTCTGAAAGATGAGCTGAGGCAAAGGAAGAGCACACATCCTTTAAACACCTGGCTGTCATTCCCTGGTGTTTCTACAGAGGGTTTCCCAGAATGTAGGCAGGAAGAGAAGTCTGTAAGACCTTTCTCTGTTTATAGAAGAGAGTGATGGTCAAACTGTGACCAAACTTGGCATGCTAGAATACACAACACACCACCTTCTCCTCTTCTAGGAAACAAATAAGTTTGGATGCTTCAAACGGTCTGGAAATGACATCCAAAAGTATAGGAAGACATTTTCTCCTTTTTAACATTCATATGAAGTTACTTTCTTCAGAATAATTCAGGGGAATTTCTTGAACGCTCTTATCTGAAATGAAACTTGTGTCACAGAGTAGAGAAACCAAGTGAAACTAGGAAAGGCCATATTAAAAACAAATGAAAGAAGATATTTCTTTGTACTATGAGCAGTTAAGGTACATGGATTCTCATGAATATCAAGAACTTAAAGATTTAAAAGGGACATAGAATTTCTAGCGGGGAAATATCCACTGGGGTTTATTAAATACAAAAATATTGTGTCTCAAGAGATCAGAAAGCTGGGAGGTATTACAACACACTTGCTGTGTTGCTAGGCTCTACCTGGACATCTGGTACCAGAAGTGGGGAAATTTCCACCTGATTCAGCACATAGACTTCTTTCACTCAGCACAGCATCTTAGGAGGTGTCTCTTTTCATCAAACAGCAACAGGTTTTTGAGTCTGCTGAATGTATTTGAATATGTGCAATTCCTGTCTACTGTAATACAAATTCATATTGAGATAAGATATGGAAGAAAGAAAAAAAATAAAGACACCAAAAGCCCTCCTCAAAATTAATCAACAAGTTGTTAGCACAGTGGCTGCTGAACTAGACTACAAAAAAGCAGATGCAGAGGTATCCAACTCAATGATGAATTACCAACACAACACCTCAAGCCATACAGAATTATTGTAATGACTAAACTGCAGTCCTCCTAGTCTGCAGAGATCACCACTAACCTAGATGTGACTCTTCACAGACACCCAAGGAAGACTTGGTGCCCACAGCAGAGAGAAAATACAAATGATGTTATTCTTCCATTAAGTATGCTACTAACAATTACTTTGTGTCTTTAAGTGATCCAAGAATTACTTTATAGCTCCATGTTTGCATGACAAAAGTTTTCAAAGAATTTTTGAGACAAATCTTAGGATCAATGATTTTGTCCACATAAGGATACAGCTATAAACATGACAGAAATCCCAGTGGTTTACAGGGTCAGTTGTCGTTTCAAACAGACACTCTGACAGCAGTGTTTTATTTGAAAGGTAAAAGCAATTGATTCTGACAATCAGGTGCATCAGCACAATAAACTAATTATTAAAGGATCTATATTAATTGGTTATACTACTTAAACTTGATGTTGGGAGGAACGAAATTGGTTTCCCCAGGCAGGAATGACTGTTTTCTTTTGTAGGCATAGAGAACGTTGTTCATTGCATGAATAGCAAAATAAAAAAATAACTTACCTTAGAACTACTGTGTTCAGGGGAATCTGCCCCTCCCACCCCATAGTGCTTCCCCACAGGAGTTTAGTAATGTGTTTTTTTTTTCCAGAGGTGTCTGCTACATGTCATAGGTGTCCCTTCCCAGGGCATAAATAGCATGGTGATATCAAGTGCCACAGTCAGGGCAAGTTAGAAAGTCCCTCAGCTCCTGAAATGTTACTAAAGCAAGCAGGACTTGTTTGGGTTTTTCCTCCTACCAACTGATGCAACTAATCCTTATTGTCAAATAATTTCAACTCCACAAGTCACAGAATCTACAACATCACTCGAGTTGCTACCCCACTGATCCTATCCCCTTTCTTGGGATATTCTGTTGATGCTGCCTCCAGCATTTGATGGTTGGTAATTTATGCACCAAGGATCTCACAGCTACTCAGTAAATCTCTAGGAGTGCAACCCTTTTAAGGTACACAGTGAAAGAGCTGAGCTCTGCTTGAACAAGTCTAACATGAGGCAGGGGATTTATGTTGTTGATATTATATAGTGATCTAACACAAACTTTGATATTCTTCCCCTGGATCTGCAGTCAAAGGAAAAAAATACACAAAACAACAATCAGAACCCCTGACAAAAACACCAAACCATAAAGCTGGAGTTACTGGATCTAACTCTTCATCTGACAGACAAAACAGTTTTTCTAGGGCTCAGCAGTGATTTGCTGGAGGCAAGTTGGATATGTCACTTAAGTCACAGTCCTTTTCTTCCTTGATATCATGGAAACCAACAGGCATCAACGCACTGAGCTGGAAGTACAAGCATGACGCCTTCAGGTAGTAGGGGTCACTGCCTCCACCAGTGGTGCCAGAAATACAGCTTCTGAAGGCATAAGAGCAAATTAGTGACTCCAAAGAAGTGAGGAATAATAAAAAAAAAAAAGTATTAAAGCAAGCAGAACAAGAGTGAAAGTTCAAAGACAAAAAGAAATTGGATAAATAACACTGCTGTTGCAGAAAATGTGAGTGACAATAGACTGTGAAAGAAAAAGGAAGATCAAACACATCTTGGGTTTGATGTTAACTGTGGAAAAGGGTAACTTCAAGAGATTTTTATTACAAGTTAATTGGAAACAAATGTTATGATATACAGTGCCAGTAAACCAGGGATTGATTGAAGAAGATCTCATCAGATCCACTGGTTCTGAATGCTAGTGGAAGAAAATATCAATAATTCAAAGACCAGAAAAGATGAAAAGCAAATTCCTCCAGAGCTATGTGGTCAGTGGCCAAATACATGTTTGTATTTCTTGTTTCCCCAGGGAAATATCACAACAGATGTTCAACTTTTTTTTTTTTTTTTAAATAAACATGTTTTAAGACCAATGTTTGTGTTTATTGAGAAAAATGTGGAAACAAGAAATAGAAAAATACTCAAAGCATGTTACATACTCTAAAACTTAAACACTGATGTTAGGTTCATTGTTGCAGACTTTTCCAGACAAAGTTGGTTTTTTTTTTAGGAAAAATAAAAGCTATTTCCTTGGCATAAAGTCAATCTACAAACATTACAGAATGCAATTTAGTGTTGAAGCTCAGGTTAAAGTTGCTATAAATATACAAAAGATACCCAAATTACATAGAATCATGAACTTCTCCAATGCCACATCCTCCTCTCTACCTTAAATGTGAAAGATTTGTCTGAAATGCAAAAAAGAAAAGACCATCAAATATTGCTACTGGCTTCTGCAAAACAGATTTAGACTGTTAAACTTGTACTTTTATTACTGCATCATTATTCTTTCTTCTGTAGTATCACAGTTTGATTATATACACACCAGCCAATATTTTTAGAGCATATCATGAGAAAGAACTTCACTTACAATGTTACTCTGGAAAACTGTGTGGGAATGTCCATTTATTGCATTATGACCAGGTATAGAGGTTATTAGATACACACCTTCCTTTTTGTCATTACAAAGACTAATATTTTTGCATTAGTGGCACTATGCAGAGTAGATGAAGCAAATAAATAATAAACCTCCTTATTCAGATGCTAATGCAAACCCAAATGTTCTCTCAATTGCACAGCTGTAAGAATTAAAGTGAGAAAGGTATCAAAAAAGTAAACAGTAATAATCAACACAATATCTATTACCTACACGACTTCAGTCCACAGTGCTTCTGAAGTGACAAAAAGGTGCAAATAAAGAGATTCATGGCATAATTCTGCTTATTTTTATTAAATTTATTGGAAATTTTAAAACATTTTGTTGCTTCATTAAATGAAATGTGGGAAATATACTGGATTTTACAGCATAACATTTTATTTTGACAAAACACTGTAGCCCATCATAAAAATCTTAGCATCCAGTTCTGGCTTGGCAAATCAAGTGATTTTTCATTTCCACACAGAGGGATCAGCTTACACAGTCTCACAGTATATCAGAGGTTGGAAGGGACCTCAAGAGATCAGCAGGTCTAACCCCCCCTGCCAGAGCAGCATCACTTAGGGTAGTCTACACAGGAATGCATCCAGGTGGGTTTGGAAAGTCTCCAGAGAAGGAGACTCCACAAATCCCCTGGGCAGCCTGTTCCAGTGCTCTGGCACCCTCACTGGAAAGAAGTTTCTCCTCATGTTGAGATGAAATCTTCTATGTTCAAGTTTGAACTCATTGTTCCTTGTCTTATCACTGTGAACCACCAAAAACAGCCTGGCCCCCTCCTCCTGACACCCACCCCTCAGATATTGATAGACATCGATCAGATCCCCTCTCAGTCTTCTCTTCTCCACACTAAACAGCCCCAGGGCTCTCAGTCTCTCTTCACAGGGGAGATGCTCAAGTGCCCTAAGCATCCTCATGGCTCTCTTTTAGATTCTCTCCAGCAGGTCTGTGTCTCTCTTGAGCTGGGGAGCCCAAACTGGACACAGGATTGCAGCTGTGGTCTCAGCAGGGCAGAGTAGAGAGGTAGCAGAACTTCCCCAGCCCTGCTGGACACATAGCTTTCAGACTTTGCATCCAGAAGTTCTTACAATTCTTGGAAAAATTAATACCGCTAACCCTTGATGGTACTCAACATTGATAGTTTGTTCTCAAGCAACATTCTAAAGGAAATTGTGTAGAAATATGTGTGGACTAATCTCAGCTGCACACTTTGGTCCAGGGACAAGCCCTTTGGCTTCCCAGACCGTGCCATAGTCACAATGCACATGGCTGACACCCAGTGGTCTGAAAGTTTTTTTGACCACTGCAGTTTTTCTAGTCATGCCCACTCTAACACCCATAGTAGACATCCAATGTCTAGATTTTTCTTTATGAAATTCCCCTAGGACCACCTGTATGGCTACAGCTTAATCCTCATCATTATTTCTCATGGAATTCTGAAATCCAGTAAGTGATGTTGGTGAACTGTTGACCTATTTCTCTTGATAATTTCTACAAATCTTCTAATTAAGGTTTGACTTACTTTTGTCTTTTAAAGCACTTACTGAACTATTGATAATAAATAAACTTCCTTAAATAATTCTTTTAATCTTTTCCAATGAAGAAAGTGTCACCTTCATCTCAAAAGGGAGCAGGAAACAAAAATCTTGTATTACCTTTTTTTTTTCTGGATTTTTTTAATAGCAGAGAATGCATCTGCACTCCTCTCTACTCCAATTAGAACAAAGTGTCTCAAAACTCTGAAAAAGGCAGTTTAGAATACCTTCACTGAGCAAAACTATAGATAATGAAAACAGAACAAAACTGGGTTTGGGTTTGTTTTGTTTTTTTAAATGGACGGTTTCAAAAGTACTTTTTGTGTCAGCTCTATCACCTTGCTCAATAAAAGCCTCATAAGTATCTTGCACCCTTAAACACTAAGGAAGTTAACTTTTCAACACAGAATATATTATGACTGTCACAGAACACAATGTCAGAACCTGAGTTATTCAGTTAGAACAGGTCTGCATTTTAGGATAAACTAATCCCTAAGCTCAGCTCTCTGTCAAGTCAGTGTTGTGATTGTCTGCACAATTATGTTTGCACCTCAACCTCTCTCTGCCATATCTCTTGCTACCTAGAAATCTGAGAGTCTACTTTATTGTCATTTCCCTGCCCTACAGAGAATGCCTATCAAAAATCCCTTGTTTATGAAAGAGAGATTAGGAGTTTTCCTTTCAGTTGTCCCCTTTAGAGTGAAATCCAAGATCTTTTTACGTGAACCTTCACTCTCCAAAGCCTACAAGATAAGACTTCTGATAGCCCAAACACATAAATGATAGGAATGATGCAAATCACAAATCAGATCAATCACACAGCAAGACATGTAGAGAGCCAAGAAACAAGACATGGCATGGCTGAGAATGAAATTAAAAAAAAAAGGCAACAGGTCTTGAGACATATTGCTGAATATTGGAGGCTCTGCCTGCCTTCAGTGGAAGGATTCTGAGGCCATTGTGGAGGAGTTAACCTCTAGAAGCAACTCACAGATAAAAATGAGACCGCCTAAAAGCATGTGCACATGCAGTGTAATGCCAAGCAATTGTAGCAAGGACTTCCCTCTTTGGTAACATCAAACCTAAACATGGTCAAGCTTCAATACAAGTAATCTTCCAAAACACTTTTTTTTTTTAATATGCTGTGGTCAATGACAAAAAAGAAAAAAAAAAAAGAAAAAAAAAAAGATAAGTATTTACTAGAGAAAAAAGAGCCAAGAAACGTTAACATCAAAGAACAAACACTAGGACACGGAAGGTAATAACAACTTCTGCTGGATGTTCACCATTTAAGTGCCACCATTTAAATGAAGCCACAAAGAACCCAAACTTCAAATCATAAATGGAATCATAAAATCTAGTGCAGCACTTGTGTAAAATGGAAATACAATAAGAGCCTATGCAAATGGAAACATTTTATGCAAACCATTACATGGGATTGTTAAAGAATTAATAGTGAGGCTTCTTTATCAAAAACTCATTCTAAAAACCTAGTTAGGCTCAGAAAAGAAAGATACTTCTCCACAGAATGGTAAAAGTTATGTCCACTGGAACTTTTCAAATGAGAATATTTTGCAGTAACTCCTACAAAGAAACAAGGCAAACTATGGTAAATATTTTAAACCGAGTGTAGCTATTTTTCCTCATTAGAATTTCACAGAATCCTACCAGCTCATCTGACATTTCCTGCAAAAACCAGGAAATGTGGTTATTTAGTATATATTCTAAGCAAGGAACTTAACATGCATGCAGACACCC
>NC_072040.1:7627500-7645000 GCF_027791375.1 Indicator indicator | reverse complement strand
ATGGTGGGTTTGGGTTGATGGTTGGACTTGATGATCTTAGGGGTCTTTTTCCAACCTTAATGATTCCATGATATCCTTCCGATAATCAGCAGAATCTAGAGGACTCCTAAGAGATGGATAAAATAAAGGTATGTATGCATCTGCACAGCCCGTGTATACCAACTATGAGAATTAGTGGTAAGCAAACATCACTTTCCTTATCACTGCAAAGAATCTGTGTGATAATGACTTGTAGGAAGGGATAGACTTCTTCCTAAAGAAAGTTATTTGCAGATCCAGGTTTGATCCAGAAAAAAAAAAAATCCAGTCTTGAATTTTTGGTTATTTCTAATCAATACAGGAATTAATAAATAAATAAAAGCTCCACATGGAATCTTGGAATTCTTAAAATGCAGTTGGAAGACAGAGTGGGCACTTAGACTTGCCTCTTCTCCTGACTAATATAGCTTTACATGAGAAATATGGGACAGAAATGGATTGGAAAACCAATATTTCAGACAGAATTGATGCCTAGTACTGATTTTGTCAGCAAGCTCTGCCTGCCAGTCTCATTAAGTGCAGAAAGCTTTATTTGTGACAGGGAATGTTTTCTTTTAGTAACCTTAATTATTCTCCTTCTGGAGTTCAAAAATTTATTGAACAATATTAAGTAAGGATTTCCCCCCACCCCCCTCCAGTCTTTTGTAAGGGCCACTTTGACCTTTTCTTTTGGAGTACTTATTTTAAGGGATTTCCCTACAGGAATTTGCTTGCTATAAATACATTTTTGCATCTGTCTTAGAGCAGACAAAGAATGGTCCCTTAAGTTCCAAGGTCTTTTAGAACAGTCGAGCTCCTCAAACAAGTCTCCTTCCCTGGTCAGGAGAGGCAATATAAAACACTGAAAAAAACATTAATAGATATCATCAAGAAAAATTTAAAGGAATTTAAAAACAAGTATTTTAAAGAAAAATTCTAGATGTAAAGAGCTGCTAAGGGGAAAAAAGTTAAAAAAAGATGAAACCTGTCTCTTGGCAACAATTCTAGATTACACATATCAATCAAGACTGGGGATGTCTCAGCTACTTTAGAAGGCTAGAAATTTAGTCTTTCAATCTTCTCCAGTGGTCAATGTACTTTCAAAATTGCACTTTCCTCAATTCTTTTGTTTAAGATGATCAACTTTCTGGACTCCACGGAAGATTTATTTTTTCCTCAGTGTGAATTTCCTATTTCCAGTCTGTAACACACACTCTATTCATGGTGAGCAGATCAAGTATATCATAGTGATGCCAGCACTGAGATAATTTTTTCTCACTTTCTTCAAGTTTCTTAGTGAAAATCAAGTAGATCTCAGCCAACTTTCAGAGTCGGGTTTTTTTGTTTGGTTGGTTGGTTTTTTTGGCTACAAAACTTCCTTATTCTATCTTAAGACAGAATGATGAAAGTCTCTATATATTTCTAAGACATTAATTTTATAATAAATCAACTATTTTATGAGATTCACCTCCCTTTGATACAGTTCAAACATAACACAACAATTGTCAACTGAATTCCTAATACCCAATTCTAAACCTCCCTTGGCACAACTTAAGATTGTTTCTTGACTGCAAATTTATATATTCCAAAATCATCAAGATATGAATTTTCTTATTAAGAATTTCAAGGCTTATTTTTATTCTGTGATGTGGTTTGCTACAATTCATACAGTAAGAAGAAAACAAACCAAACATTTAAGGTTTAAGATGGACTGGACATCTTTGATATTAGAGCTTTTCAGAACAACCTCTTCCAGTGTCTCACTGGTGCCTCCACCTTTTGCCCCAGTGTGAAAGTATTTAAATATCCTGTGATCTAAACAAATACTGCACTAATCAATACCAGTATTCTCTGTCAGAAAGCCTTAGCTTGCTTAAAACTGAGCGTGTATTAAAAGCACTCGTGGAGCTGAGGGTCTAAACAAACAATCAAGTACTATTAAAACTAGTTTGACGTGTTAGATGTTTGAATTATTTTCTTTTCAGGGAAAGCCTCATTTAAAATATCTGGCTTTGTGAGAACAGAATCAGGAACATTTAAAAGAATTAAAAGAGAGCAAAAAGGTTGACAAACTGCATTCCACTCCCACAGACATCTGGGCACGTGTTGGAATTAGTGGAAATGAGCAATCCTACTGAATGTGTAGAATCTGGGCTGAAGTGGTAATGCTAAAGCACACTACAAACATGTAGGATTTGAGCTTAGGTGTTAATATTAAAGCACACTACAAACATGTATTAAAGCAATGTTTATCTTCCACTCCATATGCACACACAAACACATGTATAATGAAAGGGATTTTTTTTTTCATTCAAATTGAAGCTACACAATAAGAAATTTACCTCAGCTCACAACATATCTTTGTTGTCTCATAATAGAATCATTAAAATGAGAAGTTAAACCACTTACTCTCTAATACTTACAAATCTCACTCTCATACATGTGAAATGCCTACATACACTTGTTATATAGGACTCCATTAGACACTGTCACTCTCCAAATATGATTTTCTCTCTCTTTCTTTTTCAAATGAGTCAGTCAGAAACCTCTGATAGCACCATTCCAAATGCAAATAATTCTGTTCCAACTGCCTCTTTACATTAGCTAAATGAAGTCATCAGTAAACAAAATTGGAAGAAATCTTAACTGCTGTAAACAACTTGAAAAGTTTTATATCCTAAAAGATTAAAACTGTTAGAAGACAGTTCAGACTCACTGGAGATGTTCACCCTAGTCAAAAAATAATCTCTCACATCTCACCCAAACTGATACTGGTCACAGCAAATTATAATCAAAGATAGATTTCGTGGAGGGTGATAATACCATTAGATTTAAGGAATTAAAAATACATGAAACTTTTGAGTTAATGAACAGGGTCCTTAACTGCTCATTTAATTCAAACAGCTGTTTGTTAATGCCCTAAGCAGTGTCATAAACTGTGAAAATACTGTTGAGTGCAAGACACTAGTTAATGCTATAAAGCAACACATGCTCTAATATTAAAAGGATTTAATGGGATTAATAGAGAATAAAACATTAACTCCCTATTATGATGTTTTTAGGACCCAAGGGCAAATTCTGGCTAAAAAGGACTCTGGTTCTAAAAGCACGAAAAAAGTAAACTATAGCACTGTACAGCAAATCATGGCAATTTTATGCTCCTGAAAAAAAGTGGAACCCTGATAAGATCACATCTGTTCCAATCACAGACTGGATAAAATCACTGTTTACTAAAGTCCTAAATAACTAAATATGTGGAACCCCAACAAGATCCCATCTGTTAAGACTACAACTTGGATAAGGTCCTATTACAAAAAAATTCTATATAATAACATATTCATTACACACAAAAATATTTTCTATGTTATCATCAATTATTTTTTTTTCCATAGGGATACACAATATTGTAAAAATCCTACAGCACAATTAACAGGCTTGAGGAACATTAATAATGTGGTAAGATTTGGAGTGTCAATTCAAAAAAGCAATCAAAAACCAGTCAGTGTTTAAGCTACAGAACCTCAGTCATATATTCTTAATTCCAGCCAGTTCAAATACAACTGAACGATATTTTTTCACTCCTAACGCAATGGCTGGTTTTACAGCATATTTAGTTCAGGTGCTAATCACAAGAGATTATCAGCAAGGGTGACTGCTAGTTTTTCTGGGATTCTTTTGAAAGATTATTCTAGAAATAAAAACCTGAGAGTAGGCTGAATTGACCACTATAGGTGCAGCATATCTGAACACTAACAGTAGTAGGAGAATTTACAGAGAAAAAAGTTCATATATATATAAAATGTATTTCAAGTGCTCAACCTTTCAATACAAAGGCATACTGCAGAAAAGATTAATTCAGGATTTGATTTTTGTTTTTAAAGGTTGAAGGAAGCAAAGCTAAACATCACACTTTCAGGTCCTATTCTTCTCCAAAACAATTGTTTTATAGGACAGTAGATAAAATGAGATGTACTTCCGTCCTTTTGAATTGAAAAAGCAACCCACCACAAAGCTTAACAATATCTTCCAAGCAATATAATGGCAATTATTTGGTTAATACCTTTATTTAAGAGTCTTCAATTTGTAATTGTTCTTGCGTAGAAGATATTTTCACCTGGATATCACAGAACGTGACTTTTAAAAGATCACAGGACCAGAGAGAGTAGAGCCCACTTCTGTACAAAAAGTGAAGGCTGACAGTCACCCAAAAGGCAATAAAAGATGTGAATGTCCATAATTTCTGGTTAAGTTTATCAAGAACACACATTTCCAGTGCTTAGCACCTCAACAGGAAACTGCTTAAAACCAGTCACATATCCAGAGGATAAGAACAATCTAATTCCAGAGCAGTGGCCTTCAACTAGGAACTGTATTTAAGATTTTCACATACCAACCTTTTCCAGAAAAAATATAGCAATATTGAAGGATGAGGAATGAAGAAAGAACTTCATAAAAAGAGTTCTCCATGTTTAGAAAAACTTAAAACATTTAGAAATGATCATCAATGCATATTGAAACATCCAGTTCATCCCAGCAGAGATTTTAAGTTTCAGTTATGGGCTGCTTGTTTGTTTTGTTTTTATTATTAGCTTGCTTTAGTCTGTGAAGATATAAAACAAGAGAATGTTTCTCAATGTTTATTCTAGATTCCATTTGCAAAGAAAGGCTCTACAGCCTTCTGGCTGGCAGAAATCATTCTGCCCTTTCATCTTGACCACATGTCTGTTCTGCACTACAGACTTCCTTTGCCATTTAAAATACAGCATTCAAAAGACCCCCTCCTCCTGACTTCTGTTCCACTTCTTCTCAGGGTGTAAGATATTTGTAAGCCAGCTTTTCCACAAAGAAGCGTTCTGAGGTCCTGCAGAGCAGACTACTACATGCACAGGAACTGTGGAGAACCCAAGAGAAAACGCTGGGCATCTTTCCTACAGAAGACGACTACTACACTGTCACTTGCTTTAGTGTTTTCCACCACACCTAGAATCACAAATACTTCCTGCTTCCTAGTAAGTGACTTGGTTGCTCAAGACTCATCCAACCTGACCTTGGACACCTCCAGGGAGGGGCATCCACAACCTTTCTGGGCAATCTATCTCAGTCTCACCCTCATAGTGAAGAACTTCTTCCTAAGATCCAGCCTAAACCTATTCTTCCTCAGCTTGAAACCATTCCCCCTTGCCCTATTGCTAGACACCCTCACGAAAAGTCCCTCTTGAGCCTTCCCACTCCCTTCAGGTATTGGAAGGCAATGATAAGGTCTCCCTGGAGTCTCCCCTGCTCTCAGCTGAACAACCCTCAGCCTATCCTCATAGGAGAGGTGCTCCAGCCCTTGGATCATCCTTGTGGCCCTCCTCTGGACTCCCTCCAACAGTTCATGGTTCTTAATGACAAGGATTGCCATCTCGCTGTCCTGTCCAATCATTCCTCTCAGTATTTTTTGAGATTGGTTATTCTTTTGAAAGCAAACAAATGGAAAAAATGCTTGTTCCCTCAGAGAAGGGCACCATGGATAATTTTCAGGTTTGAGGTGATGATCTTGCAGATCCCGTAACAGTAGGAAGTATTTCTAATCAAGATAAATGTTTGTCTTGTAGCTACAGTTCTAGATAAGAAGCTCAAACTATCTTAACAAGAATTTTATTGGCCTTCAGTTTTCTCTTTGTAACCAATTTTGATACTATTTTTAACACAAATGAATATGGAAACACAGCATACATGTGAAGGCAAGGTTTAATACTAATATTCTCGCCTGACAGCGATAAAAACTGGGAGGCTATGCCTCATTGTTTAGTGACAAAATTAATGACTATTATTATCCATCTTTTCTCTTCACCTTTCTTTGCATCTACATCTTGAGTACTGTGAACTGAAAATTAAACTTAAAAATTAGATATTACACAGAAACATGAAAGAAGGCTTCCTAACAAGTTCTGGATTGTAATTTCAATGTATTAGACATTAAGTTTGACTTATTTTTTTTAAATATAAAAAAAGAATACTATGGCATATAAAAATGGATCCAAACAGCACATACCACACTTGCCAGTTCCTCATTGACTAAGCAATGCTACTAATAATGTCTTATTTAGCAAATTGTATTATTCTTCAGAACTTCAACTCCTATGAAACACTTTTGAGTTCATTTTGCCCTACAATGTCCTTGTAAATTTACTAGCAGAGCAAAATAAAAATTTCTGATGAAAAAAACCCAAAAATACACTATTGCACAAGCAAATCTGAGAGCAGATCAAAAGGAAAGCAACAGAAATTCCTCTCCTGACTATGGGAAGAAGTAAGCAGTGGTTGTGGCTTCTAAGGTTCTCATTGTTGGATGCATGCATGTGGCAAGACAGCTACCTGGACACACACAGTCAATGCTTTGGATGAGATCTTGGGCCTGAGTTTGTACAAAACAGTAGAATTCCTCACAGTTTTGGACCAAAGTATCTTCAGCTATTTAGACACTGACATTCTATTTGTTAGACATGAAAGGCAGATCTGAACTGAAGGATGGATATCTTAGAATCTGCTGAGCTAGGAAAAAAAAAAATGGCCAGGACAAGAGTACAGGTTCCAGTGCTATAGAACCTTTGCTTCTCAGTGTAACAGCAGGGTGAATAAAATTCTCTCCTGTAGCACTAGTTTGAAAATCATCCAAATCAATTTAAATCCAAACACTAACCTTTATAGGTTAAAAATAATTTATGAATTGTGTTTCATCAAAGATAAAATAGCACTTTGGAAGGCACATCTAAGAAGTATACATGATGTTTCAAGATCCTCACTCCTCCAAGGATCCTGAAAGTTGAAGAGTTCTTTTCTTTTCAATGAAAGACTTAACTAAAATAAGCAGTATGAAGAAATCTCCAACTGTGAACTAATTAAAGACAATTCCCTTTCATGGTTTTCCCACTAAATGTCATTTGTGATTTTATTTTGCTTTCCCAAGGTTGTCTTACTTTACATATCTGTCTAGGTTAGTACAAAATACTAATTATTTTAAATACTGGACAATAGAAACAAAACCTCAGGATGTTAACATCAACATTTATTAAAAGCCTGAGAACAACTAAGATTTTAAACTATAAACACACGTGTGAGCTCATACTAGCAATATTCTTTACCTTTACCAAACAACAACCAAAAATTAAATAGTATGACAAAAAGGGGAAATCAGGAATCCATGATTTTCATTTTCTTTGGAGTTAGACACAGCATAACATGCAAGTGCCTATATAATGCTCACATCAGCCTTTGGAATATCTATGCTACACCCAGTTAATTTTTCAGCACCTCCAGATCCATCCAGCTATATGACAATGTAAGTAAATAAGAGTTAACTGATCCAGTTAATATCCTTGGGGGTTTAGACTCAACCCTACTAAATGCACGCTGCCCTGTGGCAGAGTTTTCAACTGACGTTTATAAAGATGCAGGGAAACAAACAAACAAAAAAAAAAAACAAAACAAAACAAACTAACAAACAAAAAAGAGAAAAAGTCAAGGGAGTAGGAATTTGGTCTGAATTCAGTGTTCATGTGTTTTGTCTGGGCCCTCCTTGGTTAGATCCTTGCATAACTGAGAGCCTCACCTTCATTTCAAGGAACTGTCCTCATTTTGACCTGGCTTTTGTGACCTCTGTAAATCTGGGGAGTTACGTCCTCCTCCTTAACTGCAAAGATGTCTTGGCTTCATTCTGGCAACACAACACCTCCCTGATGCTTGCTTCACATGCTCCTGAGCTCTGTCTACATCCCCAATCTGACAGCCAACTCCCTGCTACTTTTAACTCCCAGTTGGTCTCCTATCCCATCACCAGACATGCATTCATGATGGTCAAAAGTCAGAGACCTCACACCTCATGGCTACTGAATGTGCAATATGAAAAATTAATATTTTACCTTAATTACATATGCAAATGTTTGGGACATTCAACAGAGAAACCCCTACTAGACTGACATCAATCACAAAAAATACATCAGTTTACACTCTGAAGTACTTTGTCACATCTGTGACAGCACAGAGTGGCCAAGCATACATATGTAGAGCAGAAGTATTTAATAATTATCCCTAAGGCAGCTAAAAATATCTTCTGATGAAGGGGGGATTGGTGAAACATGAGAAATCTCTAAAAACTCAAGAAAATCTGCCATAAGGAACAGCTGACAACCTTTTCAGTTCTTACTGATAGTTCACAGTCTCACAGTATATCAGAGGTTGGAAGGGACCTCAAGAGATCAGCAGGTCCAACCCCCCTGCCAGAGCAGGATCACTTAGGGTAGTCCACAAAAAATGCATCCAGGGGGGTTTGGAAAGTCTCCAGAGAAGGAGACTCCACAACCCCCCTGGGCAGCCTGTTCCAGGGCTCTGTCACCCTCACTGTAAAGAAGTTTCTCCTCATGTTGAGCTGAAATCTTCTATGTTCTAGTTTGAACCCATTGTTCCTTGTCCTATCACTGTGAACCACCCAAAAGAGCCTGGCCCCCTCCACTTGACACCCACCCCCCAGATATTGATAGACATTGATCAGATCCCCTCTCAGTCTTCTCTTCTCCAGACCAAACAGCCCCAGGGCTCTCAGTCTCTCTTCAGAGGGGAGATGCTCAAGTCCCCTAATCATCCTCATGGCTCTCCATTGGATTCTCTCCAGCAGGTCTCTGTCTCTCTTGAACTGGAGAGCCCAGAACTGGACACAGGATTGCAGCTGTGGTCTCACCAGGGCAGAGTAGAGAGGTAGAAGAACTTCCCTAGCCCTGCTGGACACACCTTTCCTGATACATCCCAGGATCCCATTGGCACATTGTTCTTACAAGAGAAATAAATTATACTGTCATCTTCAAGAATTTACTCAAGACAATCACAGCAATTCTTTAAAATTAGCAGAAGTTCTTATCCTCTATTCTCATTTTCAAACCCAGTTCACCAGGTCAGAAAAAAAGAACCCAAAAAGTAAACCCCACAGCTTTACAGAAACTCAACCTATTCAAAACATCAGCTCAGTTCCCACCAGTGCCTCAGCTCCAAGGAGTAGTTCATGAGCTGACAACTTGACAGTATTTCTTTGTTATGACTGGCTGAGGACACTCAATTGTCATACAATAATTTCCAGTAATTAGTATACATATTAGAAGTAACTCATCTTTTCACAAGAACAATGTTCTTTTGGATAAACAAGAGCTTCTGCAACACTAAATTATAGAGGCCATGCTACTAATTTATGGTGGGTTACAATTATACATGTTGTGGGCCACAAGCACTCTGTGGGCTGTGTAATGAAGGCCAATAGTTTAAAAACTGATTAGAATTACAAATAAACTGCCAGGTGTTTTCATGGCTGTTATGGAAGACAGCATTATCTAAGTCTTGAGACTCCAAAGCCAAGATGAAATAAAATATTATGGAAAACTCAATGAAACTCCAGAAATCCCTTTTCCCAAATCAGTATTATTTTTATATCACTGATCAAGAATAAAGGCATGACCTCTAATATTAACAACAACCACCACAAAAAAAAAAAAAAAAACACACCTCATCACACCACACATGCTGTACTGGTCATGTAAATTTGATCACTATTCTAGTTCTCTTACACAACCTGCAAGAGATTTGTGGGCACAACATGAACAGAGAGTAAGAATAATTGCAGAAGAAGGGTACAACAGATAGGTGGATTTTACCTGTACTTACATCAAAAGGATTAGGTTACAACTTTCTATCTCACACCATTACATGAAAATTTGAAATATTCCTTTAAAGTAAATTAAGGGAAAAAAAAAAAAAAAATCAAAGAAGCTTCCAAAGTCTTTTCCCCCACCCCCCCTACTTCCCACTGGAATTTTAAGCCTAAGAAAACTGCATTAATCCAGGTAATGGTTATATGTGATGGATAGTCAATAACATTACAATAAACAAAGCCTAAACACTGTATCTCAAGTACCCAGCTATTAAAAAAAAAGGAAGATATTACTTATACAACATATAATAAACTGTTTTGAGTTCAATGGGCAAAAAACCCCAGCAGTATTTTTGTACTAGATAATTCATATTTTCCTTTGGGAAAGGCAATGTTACCGCAAGCAATTTCATTTGCTGTTTGCACCAGCTTCAAGCAGTCCTAGGTTAGAGGAAACAGGTTGGAATGTAGGATATGAAAATACATTCTGGAAGTCAGAATGAGGAAAAAAAAAAGATCACAGCAGTGTGGATTTAAAAGATTTGCATAATGCTAAATAAGTTTAGCATTAAAGTGTGAAAACTAAGGAGCTTTCTGTGACTGTACATATCATACAGGTAGAAGGTTCTGAAGGTTAACTCTCCTGGGAAGTCCACTGCCTATATATACAGAGCTCTTATGGATATATAAATAATATCTGTTGCATGATTAAATTATTTATGGGTTTTAAATATATCAAAATACTCAGACCCAGTGGTCTGATACAAACATCTATGTGCTTAAATCACTCAGGGAAGGCAACAGCTGTGCTCAGGTGGCAAGTGTGACTTTTCGGGAGTACTACATAAGGAACATAGAAGAAAAAAATTTTAAAAACCATAGAAAACAAATTATATAAAGAACATTAACTAGATTTATATTATCCATGATGTCAAAACCACACCACCATTCATCAGTTCAGGGTAAAACCATTTTGCTGTCATTCAGTGCAGAGATAGCTTATTCCATTTCAGCTGGTAAGGGAGAATAAGTAGATATGGGGTAGCCTGTAGACTCCCCATGGGTATACACTAATGCTATACATTTCAAGGGTTATGTCAGAGCTCTAATAACATTCAACATGAGAGAAAATACATTTACATGTTAAATTTGACTTGGACTCAACCTTTTATCTTTAATTACAAATAGCAAGCAATAAAATGTTTGCCACTGAAATATCCTTATTGAATGGACCCTGACTTCTAACTTCAGTTTTTCTACATCTACTCAATTTTTTTTTAACTTCTAAATCCCTTAAAATTCATCTGAGATGAATGACAAAGTTTTGTCACCTGAAACTATGCTGTGAGATTTAGATTTCCTCGATTAAATTAACACTACAATTTTTGTTATTCAGGGTGTTGGTGTGCAGAATTGCATCCTGTGTTGTAAGTTTAGGTTTCTGAGACACTTGGCACTCTCCAAGTTTATAATTCAGATGGATTCAATCCTGTTACAGGGCTGCAACCTAAATCACTACTGCATTTGAGATACATAACTTAATAAAAACATCTCTTGTGCAGTTGTTCTAAGTGGGGGAATCACTGAAGTTTTAGATTGGATTTAGGAAAAAAAAAAAATCCAAATTATAACATTTCTCCTTATTTGTGACAGGTTTTGTAATCCAGCTTGTTTTTAAAATATAGGTATTGCCTTGTCCACTGCAGAAGAATATCACCATGCAACAGCAGCTCTCTAAACCTTATTGCACCAAAACAATTGCATTTGTGGAAACTGAAGTGTGAAAAGCTCTTAGGAATGATAAGAAGGGAACTGAATATCAGTTCATGATTCTGCATAAGAGTAAGTGGTGATCTTTGCAACACAGCAAAACCCTTCAGCTTCATTTCAGGAACTCTTTGTACTTTAAAATTTTCTTTTCCTACAAAGACAATTACGGCTAGATAAATACAACATGCAAAATATTAAAGAAATGGGGGGGAGGGGGTGTTTAACTACTTAAAAGCTAAGTTTCTGCTGAAAACAATGAGGCTGCATAGATATTGGAGAGGGGAGATAAGAGTCTTCCTGTTCTACAGTAGCTAAAAGATGTCCTGAAGAAATGAAGATATCACCATGAAACAAACATCATGGTCCTGACCTTCTGTTAAGTACTCTGAGGATGACTTTCTTGAGCTGTACAAAGCTTAGCATGGATCAAGTTTAAAACAAAACATCAATGTTAAATGATGAATGCTTGTGAAGAAAAGTCTTTACTACATATTGGCTAAGCTTGGATTTTGGACTAATTTGGATATTTACAATTACTCTAAAATTCCATTCTTTAAGTGAAGTCATGAGGAGTTTTTCAATTCTTAGTGGAAAAAGAATAAAAGCCTTCTAGCCAATCTTCTGACTTCTTAATTGTCTGACCTACAGTACCCACTTGAACTCCCATTGATATCTGTATCAAAGCCTACCTCAGCCTGAGGAAGAACTCATTTATGCTTTTATGACCATCAAAGAGAGGGAACCTTCACTACAGATCTTTGCTCAAATACACTCTGACACAAGCACAATCTGCTTGTGCAGGTCCTTCTACAGAAGCAAGTTCTTAACTTGCAGCCAGATTGGATTAGGACCTGTGAACAAATTGTCATTTGTACCAGTTGCACAAACAGTCCTGAGACACTTTGTGGATTCTTTAATGATTTCAGGCAAGAAAAGATGATTTTTTTTTTAAGTATCTTCTTTTTTCCTCCCATTTTGCCTACTACCTATATGAAGTCTACCATCATATCAAGCTTCCTGTTCAATCCCCAGACTTCCCAAACAGCAAACTTCTTTAATTTTTTATTTGACTACTCTGTGCCACTGCCCACTGAAAAATGATGTGCTTATTAAAACACTATTCACCAGCACTGAAACATCCCTGTGCTCACTGACATGCAAAATGGTTCACAGCCACTTTAAACCCTGACATGATCAAAGAGTAATAACAGTTTTTGACCACTGTTACTTCAAAAAAAAAAAAAAAAAGCAGTGTACCTTAACAAACAGGGTGGGATGTTCTAGCTAAAAACCCAAAGGCAAATTAAACAAATGTAAATAAGATTTAAATAATTATTTCTATTAACATAGCATAAGTCTGTCCAGCTATTCACATCTAAGTAAAATGTGTATTCAAATCACACCTGTTCTGTTTCTCAAAAGTGCTATTTCAGCTAATTTAACCATTCATTCCTCTTAGGGACACATTTTGCTGGGAAATTTAAGCTACTTGAAATCAACCTGAGCAAATCATGCAGCTAACTGACTCCTGATAATAGAAAATTTTGGCTGACTGCAAATGCTTCAAGACTGTGGATGTGCATAATCCTGGTGGATGACTAGACAGTTTTGAATTCCATATGTCACATACCCCAAGCCTCAACTAACAAACTTGTTATGATCTAACTACCAGCACTGGAACTGCAGTGCTAGAAAATGACAGAGAAATCACTCATCTACACAGGTTATCATTTTCCATGAATGAATACAAACAGAATATATTGGAGGATTTTTCCCTTTGATGATCCCAGACAGGATCATCAAATAATAAAACTGGAGAATTATGTTCTGGTCTTCATATCTACCAGTCTATATCCAAAAATAAACTATAGAGGCATATGCAATTATTTGAATTGAAATAACCTCTTGTATACCTAGAGTTTGGTTTTTGTGGTTTTGGTGGTGGTGGTTTTTTGTTGGTTGGGGGGGGGGGGTTGCATTGCAGGAATAAGTATACACAAAGTTACTATAACTTAATCAGGCAACCTTCCAAAAAGTATGGTGCTGACACCTTATTATTATTCCTAGCTGCAACAATCAACACATCTTAGTTCATGTTCAAAATGGACAGAAAGAGCAGGAAATGGCTGTAGTGCAATTTATCATAATATCTGCTCCTGTCATCGAGAAAAGGAAGACAACTGTGCTGCACTGGGCTAACCTCTCAGCTCCCAACACACAAAGACCTGTTATTCATGTCACTTGGGCATAGAACTCTCCCTGGAAGGCTACTAGGATCCTGTTTTGGAGCTGGAGTTCAGAACAGGTTCCAAATCAGCTTCTCTCTTGTCATGTAGATAACACAAAGTGCTGTGACAGGATCTGTAGTTGTACATTGAATCCACTGTTGTTGGAACTGCTTTTCTCCTCCAGACTATATAATAAAAGTCATTCCCCGTGACCCTTAGCATGCCCTGACCACAACAAAACACAAATCTTTGCTACAAATCCCCACTTCCAGATTCAGTGCAGCTTCCGAATAGTGCTCAAAAGCCTTTTTTTTCTTTAAACTTATATTGATGAGTCTAACAAGAGGCAATACACTCCAAGTCTTGTAAGACATAACAAATATAAGCACATATACTTTTGAAATTCTTTAACAGTAACCCCTCATTTTTATCAAAGCTGCATTTCTTTCATATATATCTTAATTTTTAACCACAGTTCCATCTCTAATGATGCTTCATTAGCTTCTCTTTTGATAGGGAATTCAATACAATTACTACAAGACTCCCTCTACCCCAAATTGATATTTAGTGTATGTGTTTTCACTATCACAAATCCCAGTAACACAGTTTTGGGGTTGGTTGTTGGACTGCTTACTGAGTTTGGCCTCAGGCAACTGTCTATACCACTCTATGATGTTGCAAACATCAAAAAGAGCTTCTACAAAATCACTGTGGCCCATTTTTTCCATCAATGCATTGCCAGCTGAGCAACTTTGACTTCAAATCCCTCATTTTCTAACCAGATAGTTTAAAATTATTGTAACTGAAAGTGTTCTGTCATATGATGCAGGTTCAGCCCTGAACCTTCCATTTTTCCTGAGAGGTTTCAGTGAATCACAGCACGTGAGATAGAAGTGTTCAAAACCAAACATTTTTGGCTTCAGTATGTGAGCCATAGCTATAAAACTGAGATTACCTTTGCATAGTTATTTTGCCTTTGAACAGGGGGTCAGAAGGTAAATCACATAGTGAAGAACATTTTAGCAGTTTAAGGTATTCTTGCACTCTCCAAAACTTGCCAGATTCACAATCTTGCATCCTGGAAACAGAAAATTCCCTGCAAATTGCTTAAATAATCACTTAGATAAGATATTTAAAACACAAAAGTCTAAACAATTGCATGAAGCTCTAGAATTAAAAATTCATAATAAATAGGTAGATGTTTTCAGATCTCTAAAGAATCCTACTTTAACTGGTAACAGACAAGAGGCTTTGCCCTTCTACTGAAGATGATGCCTTTCTTAGACAAGTGGTCTAACCATGTTCAATAAATCATTGTTGAGTAACAATTGCAACTGACAATTATCATGAACCTTATGTTGAGAAAAAGCAAGTAAAAAGAAGCTTCAGACCAAACTACTGACACCAACCTGTCACCAATTTTCCTATGCCCTTGCTAATCAAGATCATGGATTTAGTATTAAGATAGATTCTTTTCCTGACAGGTATGGATCTTATGATCATAATGATAGTTCAATGCTTATTTAAACTTCTAAAGAGTCCAAGTAATACTGAAAGAGAAGGTTGATTAGGTACCATTTCCTTTTTGGGATCCAAAGTGAAGCTAACAAAATGAAATAAAAAAATAATTTAGGTTGGTGAGGTTTTTGAAAGGTATTACAGTTCCTTACTGTTGCACAGGCACTACATAATTCATATGACAGCAGGCAAATGAGCTACAAATCTGGGAGAAAAAAAATTATCTGTTCACACTGACAAAACTGCAAAAGCTGTAACCTCACTTTGGTACAAGAACATCTGGTTCTTAATACAAAGGTGGCATGCAGTTTTGAAGTTCAGCTGGAAAAACACATGTATTTGCTGTAGGCTGCTCTGGTGAAGGCACACTGATTGAAGTGACTGAACCAATTCAATGCTTTGGGCTTATGTCTATGCATTACTACAAATTTCAATTCCAGAGCCAAAAGGACATTCAAATATAAATTCTGCTTCTGTGGCTCCTTAACTGAATCTGAACCTTTTGTGGGGACAATAGGAATTGAGATGCCATAGATGTGTGCTCTGCACAGTCGTGGAACTGCATTGAGTTGGGTTGATCACAGGATTTTAAGGGTAACTCCTTCAAGACTGCCAAAAGTCTGAAAAGCTGTAACATCACCTGAGACCAAATCCCACCTACTTCACCTTGTGTTCCAGCCAACTCCTTGCAACAAGGAACAGTAATAACATAGGAGCAGTTATGATTCAGCTATGTAACTCAAGGATTCCCTACTGCAAGATAGCTTCACAAAGGCCGATTCCATCAGACTTAGGATTTGCTTTGCCAGAGAAGGGGCTGAAATGAGAAGCAAGCACTCTCAACTGTTCAGAACAAAGTGACATGAACTTCATATAGGGTAGATCCATGACAACATATCACACAAGCACTTCATGTGTATTAACTGACCTTTTAATTCATTGCAGATCAGGTTTCTTATTTTTACAGTCCCAACTGGGCACAGTCTCATTTATCTGAGAAATGGTCTGCTTCTACAGTTCATTACAACTAAGGCAGTCATACTTGCTTCACATCACAGGAAAAAGCTTGGAAAAGGGGTTCACTTCATCTAAGGGCTTAACTATGGATTTAATTTCAGCTATACAATATCCTAGATATCCTCGTGCCTTGTCTACAGCTAACTGAATCTTTTTAGATGTAGAAGTAACACTTCTACAATGACACCATACAGAACAAGAACCCTTTTTAAGCAGAAAGCTTAAAAAAAAAAGAGAGTAAGATCTTGCTCCCTAATAACAACCTGATGCACTCAATTTACATAAATCAGTGCACAAGAACCACAGTACGAGCAGAGTGAAAACGCATTGAGTACTGCGGTATCCACAAAAACATGTCAACGATTACCTGCCTTGAAATAAAGAAGCCTGGAAGAACTAAAATATTGCTCAGGTTGACTGCTATCAGAGCAGGATCGTTTTATTCTGTCATTGTCTGACATCACTTGTCTATGACAACAGCTATCTATGAAACTAAAGACCCTTATTCAGGAGGTTAATGCGAGGTAGGAACTCCATTCGGTGTTATTTTGGCTTAAGGGCGTAATGTCACAATTTGGTGCATCCTCTAATGACTTTTTCTTTCTTTTTTTTTTCCTCCCTTTTTTTTTCTTCTTTCTTTTCTAAAGACATCTTACAGCTTAGACCTAGTTCAGCACATTTCCTTGCAAGGCCCTTGGAAAACGGGGATGGGTGGGGAGTACAATTGATTGTGTGGCCAAAATTTTTCTTCATGCCTGCTTACCGATTTTTGTTCATTTCACAAACAAACAAGGCATGAATACATCAACCCACAAACCATAAACAATAAAGAACTTCATCCTGTAAGTTTGCTATGGCCAGCAGTTTGTGGCTGAATCTGCTATTTGTCATAAGATAAATGATAAAGTGATTGCCATTTGTCACTGAATACACAAGAGAAGTGTTCAGCTGTGAATCACACAAATGCAGACTACAGTAAACACTGCTGTTCATATTAGTAACTTCCTCTACAACGATCTGCTTAACTAGGAAAAAATTATTTTCATAACTCTGTGTACCAATTTAATATTAACTACTATAGGAGAAGAGACACACCCATAAACCATGAGTATTTACAGAATAAAAACTCAAAGTTTCCTACAATCCATTGTGCATAGCAGGGAAAGAGACCTACATATAGGAAGGCAATTTCATAAAGTTGGGTGTAGAATTTAATTTATATGTATTGTTCCCATTTTTGTACTGTTCAGTGATTTTTAATACAAACTTTTTT
>NC_072040.1:1470000-1520000 GCF_027791375.1 Indicator indicator | reverse complement strand
GGAGTTCCCTTCCAACCCTGCTACCAGCATCAAGAAATGACTGACTGGGCACCTGTGATCCTGGGCAGAGCTAAACTAATGGATGAAGAAGCTCCAAGAGATGATGGGGGGCTGGTTTGTGCTTTTGAAACAGGGAGGCTGAAGAGTGCAGTACCTCCTAATGACCAAATGCATCCTACATTAATCTTTAAACTTAGAGGTGAAGCCCAACTGTTGGTGGTGCTACTATGTTCCTCCAAATTAAAAAGGACTTAATCTTTTGGGGGTTCTTTTGGCCTATTGGCCAACACAGGAATTTGCACCATGATCTGAAAGTGCAAATTCTGCCAGGGCCTCTTACATCAGCATTTAGATTGGGAGAGCTGGGAGGGAAATGTCTCTCATAAGCTAAGCATGCATTAAAATTCAACTAAAAACTCAACTGCAGTCTCCAAATGAGCATCTACACTTTTCAAATCATTAACATCCCCTTGGATACCAATTGCAGTAAACATTTAAAATGCAGCAGTTTTCCCTCTGAATTTTCCTTCCTGCAAGATGCACCTCCAAGTGAAATTGCCTGTAATTTCAAGCAGATGAATGAACTCCACCTTATGCCAATCTATTCAAGAAGGTGCTCATTGAGCACTTGGTGGTGGTGGGGGAAAACCAAACCTTTAATTCTGCAGCCTTAGGCTTCTCAAAATCTTCTGGATGCTGCAAGTTAGATTTTGTTACTGCTGAAGAACAGACCTGCTCCATGCTGTATTTGTGAAATTCTACCAAAGCCTTTCATGCTGCCAGTGTGTAACTGAAGCTTCAGTTAGGACTATTTTGTACAGCCTAATCTCTCTGCAACACAACAGAAAATTCTCAATGGTCTCCATGGCAGAAGTACTAAGAAATCAGCAGAACTGTTCACTACATTTTCAAGTGTGTTTTGCTATCAAAGGGATGTTAAACGTAGTCTGTTAAGGCTGGTAACAACCTACCTCCTGTTTAATTGTCCCCTCCAGAGTCATTCCTCTCTCACAAGGTGTCTTAACAAAACTAAAATACCAATCAAGTAATTAATATGTATAATCTCATGTTTATTTATGAGATGTTCTCTCTTCACTGAGCCATTCTGACATATTCCCCTCTCTGAAGAGCTCATGAATTAGTAACTAACAAAACCTTCTTTTTAGAATGCCTTCTGCACTGCCTCATTTCCCCAGATCTCACGAACATAACTGTGATGACACTGTGCCCTATGCTTAAACAGACAGGAGAAACTAGGCCCAAGAAACTGTCAGCTCCAAGGGAGGAAATCTCTCCTTTCAATACTTCTGGGGTCACTGACACCTGGGGTGTCAAGGTTGCTCCCTGCCACGGCCAGCAAAGCTGTACATGTATGCATGAAGAGCAAAGAGCACAATCCACGAGCGGCTCTCCACACACTTCAGTAGCTCTGGATGCTCTAGGAGGCATTTGATGTCTTCCAGCAACTCATATCTTCCTTGGGGATGAGCAGTCCTTGCTCATTCATGACACCCTGTTCAGCCCCAGAAAGTTGTGTTGCTTTGGCTGGGGTGGGTACTTTCATAGAATCAGACAACGGTTTGGGTTGGAAGGAATCCACAAGAGATAAATTAAGTTAAGGTGGTGCTGGGAAAGGATTTTGCATCTCTCCCATTTTGAGACATTGGCTTATTGTAACTTTTGGTTAGAATGCAAGTGTTATAAAAACTTCTCTTGATTCAGTTCTTTTGGTTTCTACCTTACTACTCTGGTGATGCCTTCCACTACAGAAAGTCGTGCTTAGAATCATAGAATCATGGAGCTGTTTTGGTTGGAAAAGACCTTTAAAATCACTGAGTCCAACCATTATCTGACTGCTATGTCTGGTACTAAAACATGTCCCCAGAATTATCCGCTGAAAGACATAAACAGAGCATAAACTAATACAGCAAGGACTAAACAGCCAGGTTGTGGCTGCCTGAGAGATCCCATCACACATGCCCTTCATTGACACAGTTACAGGCAGGCAAGATGCTGATGTGTGACCTCCATTCCACAGAACAGAGTGAACTGCTGACAGATGTTGACCTTACAGGCTTGCAAGTCTGCAGTGCTTCTCTGTCCTTTGCCCAGAATAGCTTTGATTAGCTCGCTTCCAGATTTTGCTTCAGTGTCCATTTGTTTTGCCTGGTTCTTGACAAAACACAGCATGAACAGTTTGGAACAACAGCAGGAAAAAAAAATAAAATAAAATAAAAAAAGCATTCAGTTTTCTGTTAAGTAATCAGCAAACAGTTGGGGGTTCACACTTTCAATGTAGTGTATCAGAGGAAGCAAAGCAAGCACATCACCTCTTACCAGGAACTATTTCTTCTAGCACACAGTGTTATTTGGTATATATTCTGCATTTTTAATAATCCTGGAAACTGAAGCTCCCTCTTTTATTCTATGTCTGCAATAATCTGGATTAATTTTGTCCCTAGTAATGAATTAAAATGGTGAGTAAATTCTATCCCCTCCCCTCGCCCCCCCCTCCCCCCAGGCAGATTAACAACTGTAAGCCCCTTCAACCTTCTTGTTGGCAGATGATTTATTGGCAGGACATTCAAATGTGTTTTGCTTCAGCATTAATGACAGGAGGTCCAAAACTTCTGTCACAGAGGTGATAAATGGAGCCTTATACATACAGCCTTGAAAAACTGGGAATGGTGCCCACATTTCCCCTTTGCTTTATTGAAAATCTCTTTACATTTACAGGAAGTAGCAACTTCTTTTTCTTTGGGTGATTATAATACATCACCCTTTTGTTTATGAACAGTTAATCACTTTGTGTGACCTGGTGTTATTGGGAGGCTGTAGGTTAGGATACAGGAAAAGTACACTGAAAACAGATGTGGCAGGGCTGATTTTTTTGCTGTTGTTGTTTGTTTTGACCTTGCAGAAGATAACTAAAGCAACAAATGCAACAGCAGCAAAACTGCTGTGGTTGTGAAGCGCATTGGTGGCACATTTCCTACCCTGTCTGCTTGAAGCATATCTAGACAAGCTTTAAAAAGGAGGAAAAGAGAGTCCCAAGGACAACTTGTTCCTGTATTTGAGATAAAAACATTGACACTGAAGTCTATAGGAGTTGCTGAAATATTTATGCAAATGAAACAAAAAACCACCACACCAAAGTTGGAGCTCGCTGATATTTGCAGAAGGAAGACGTGAGAAGAGTTTCATTCTTACTCAAAGGGCAAAGAGAAAATGGATTTAATTTTTTACCAAAAGGTTTTGCCCTCAAGACTCAAGTGAAAAAGACTCAACACTTCAGTATTTGTGTAAAAGGATTGATTTGAATGGATTTCTTCTTTGGGATTTGGTTTTGCAGAAACACTTTGTTTTAATGGAGTTCTTATTTGGGACTTGGTTTTGGTAAAAAGAAAACCAAAAAAAGGTTTATTTTAATGGAGTTCTTATTTGGGACTTGGTTTTGGTAAAAAGAAAACAAAAAAAAGGTTTATTTTAATGGAGTTCTTATTTGGGACTTGGTTTTGGTAAAAAGAAAACAAAAAGAAACAGTTCATTTTAATCATAGAATCATAGAATGGTCTGGGTTGGAAGGGACTTCCAAAGGTCATCAGTCCAACCCCCCTGCAGTCAGCAGGGACATCCTCAACTAGATCAGGCTGCCCAGAGCCCTGTCAAGGCTCTCTTTGAATATCTCCAGGGATGGGGCCCCATTTAATGGGTTTCTTATTTGAGATTTGGTTTGGGGAGGAAAAAAAACGTTTATTTTTAATGGATTTCTTCTTTGGGATTTGGTTTTGTCAAAAAGTTCTGAATTCATCAAAATTAATTCTATTTTCATTTTAAAAAATCAGATTGATCAAGCTGTTATGGTCGTTGTTGAGGTAAATTCATCTAACTTATAGGAATGGAAAAAGAGTTCTACAATATTCAAACAAAACTGAAACACTCCTGTGCTGAAACATTTCAATAATTCCCATTCTTTCTTATTATAAGTGGTGACCAAGTTGAAGAAGTTTTCCACACTGACTGTTTGACTTGATCTGTGACCTCAGCAGTGTCCTACAACAGGAAAATGATCATTCTTTTGTCTCAATAAAATATTGTAAGAAACTCATTCTGTTAGAATGGGCTGTTTGATATTTTGAACAGATTCTGGGCTCAGGTGTCCCCAGGGGGTTCATGCCCTTAGCCAGCATTGCCAGGCAGTTTTACACCCGGTAAGTATTTCACAGCTCAGTCCCCAAGCATGCTGAGAGGACCCAGCTGTCAGACAGCAAAAGCAGGAGTGAGAATCCAGTGTTGGCTGCCCCAAATTCACTCCTTACAGCAGGGGCCATGCCAGCCTCCTCAACTCACTGTTTTAAGGTGCCTAAGCTGAACTGTAGTTATTCAGATGAAAATTAAGGCTGCTCTGCCAAAGAAAGCATGAGTAAGCTCAGTGTGAGTCAAATGCTTTGATCTAAAGCTCAGTACAAAACACTACCCAGACCAGCAACAGCTTCTCTATGTCCAACACAGACCATCCATCACCAACCCAAACAGTCCAGTTGTTGGAATTTACATTAGGTGCATCTGGGGGATAGGATGAGAGGAAGTGGCCTCATGTTGCACCAGGAGGAGGTTTAGATTTGATATTAGAAGGAACATCTTCACTGAAAGGGTTCTCAAACACTGAAACAGGCTCTCCAGGGAAGTGGTTGAATCCTCATCCCTGGAGGTGTCTAAAAGATGCAGAAATGTGGTGCTGAGGGACATGGTTCAGCACCTGACTTGTTAAAGCTAGATAATGGTTGGTCTGGAAAATCTTAAAGGATCTTTTCCAACTGAAACAATTCTATGATTCTAACTCTAATGTGAAAAATTGGATTGAAACTCCTTGGAGAGCCAGGTGATCTAGCAGGGAATCTGCAGCTCTCTCAGCAATCCTCTGATAATCATGCATCTGGAAAGAAAAAAAGATAGGATGAAAGCAGAAAGTATGTGAAAAACTTAAAGGTAATGGGGAATTAACTGAACTTTGATGTACCCTGAAAACATTTTGTGAGTGTTTGTCTGTAGGGTGAAATCTATCAGAGCATTTTGTTGAACATTTTCCCCCTATCCTTCATAACAGAAGCACAGCAATAACTTCATTAGTGACTTTTCTATAAAGACATAGCTTTAGTGTTGACAAACTTGATCAAAACCACAGCTCATAGGTTTCTGAATGCCTGTTTGTTCTGGAAAATGAGGGCTGTTCCTCAGGCAGTTAGATTTCTATGTAAAGCCATCTGCTGTGATTCCCAGGAGCTTGATTCTGTGTGAAAGATTAAAGATAGATTTAGCAGGTCCCATAGAAAGCACTCTACTGTTCAATAGTGCAGGATGCAGCTTAAGGTCAGCATTAGGTAAGAGGGAAACCTGAGCTGCTGTATACTTGAGCAGAAACCACTGGCCTTACAAAATATCAGCAAAGTTTCAGTGCTGTGAGGAAAATGATGCTGCATTTCTTGTTGTTATGAAATGCCTGATAATGACTGAAATAGAGTCAGAGCAGAGATTCAAACACAGTTTCCATTACACTGCTTCCTGGCATTTTATCAAATCAGATGGATATGGACAAACTAGAGTATTATCAATCTCAATCCCACACTCCAAAGCATCTGGAGGGATCTGTAGGAGTCTGGCTCACTTGTTTACAACTGAAGATGTGATGATGCTGCTAAGTAGCTCATTTTGATAACAGGTAGCACCTTCCCTTGCATGCAGCCTGTGTTGCTCACTGTTAGCTGCCTTGCCTTGAGATGCCTAGGAAGTGCTGGTGACTCAGTCTGGTCCCCAGCAAAGCTGGCTGTAGTCTTCTGTAGGCTCCTGTTTCAAGGTGAAGAGCAGGTGAAGAAGCAGTGATGAAGAGTGGTTAAGATGAGGATATGATGCATCAGCTTGTTTAGCTATTTAGTGTTTGCTGTATATGTGTATATATGACTTGGAAGGAAGAAGGACCAACCCCCACCTCGCTCCAACCTCCTTTGTTGGAGAGAGCAATGAGGCCTCCTCCGAGCCTCCTTTTCTCTAGACTAACCAACCTCAGTTCCCTCAGCTGCTCATCACAAGGCTTTTCTCCAGACCCTTCACCTGCTTTTTTTCCCCTTCTCTGGACATGCTCCAGCAACTCAATGTCCTTTCTCTTTCTGCATACGACCTCTGCTTTTTTTTTTCAAACAAGATTATTCAGAATATTTCAACAGATGTTTTCTTCACATCTGTATTTCAACCTACCTCTTATCTAAGAGAGAATTAATGAAATGAGACATGTGCTGTCATTTATCAGGTGTGAGGGTAGTGGGTTACTTAAGTAACCTGCTATTGCTTCTATTCCAGGATGAGATGAATCACACTTTTATAAGCAGAAGGAAATATACCCAAGAGATTTCCAGATAGCCTCTCAGGTCATTAGAACTAAGTACCTGGTCGCATTACTAATTTCACTGTGTGTTATCTGCGTCTTCAGGCTTTGAATCATCTCTCAGTTTGGCTGTATGTGCTCAAGCCAATTTTGAGAAAGGAAATTAGGCTCCTAATTTGGAAAGCTGAGTGACATCAGAGTGAAATAGGCTTTAAGATCTGGCTTCATTCTGTTCAGTGCCTGTGCGAGGCCGTAGGAGGCAGCCATACCTTTGCAAGAATTTGTTGCTTCTTATTCCATACTGAAAAAGGTCTCCTGAATGCACAATACATTCAGACAGGAAATCTTTTAATATATTTCTCTGCTTTTAGGGCAAACGTAGGCATTCTTAATTAATAAGGCAGCATTTCTTACTAGGTCCCTACTCACCAAGTGGCATGCAACTCAGAAGGAAATCATCAGGCAAAGCTCCGGTGAGTGCTTTAGAAACACTGTAATGGCTGCACTGCAATTAATGAAGTGTTAGAGATAAGTCATTGCCATCTGCCTTTATTTTGCTAAGCCACTCAAGTAGAGACCATATTTGAGGGGAGAAAAGAAAATCCAGAGCTAGAAGAATGCTGCAAATGAGTGGTCGCCAACATTTGTTCCAGCTCGGAGCAGGTGGTCGGTGTGATTGTGTTCATACCTCCTTTGATTTGCCATTCATGATCCTGCCCACAAATGAGGTGATTCTTCATACAAATACCTAATTGCCAAGGAACTCATTCCCATTCTTCTATTCACAGTGCTTATGCCTCCCAGCCAGGCACCCGGATCAGACCATCTGACTCCAGCACTCGACAGCCTGCTGCTAGCAGGGACCTGTGAGTGGTGCTGAGGTGAGAGCTGCACAAAGAGCTTCGGTGCACAGGTCCCTGGGACTGCCTGTGTCTGAGCCTTGAGTGAAGGAGGGCACAAACCCGTGGTGGAGACCACGGGCACATGGCTCACTAAAGCTTTCAGCCAGCTGTAGAGTACCCTAAGCTCCAAGCTGGGCTGCAGCCTTGGGGGCTTGTAAGGGCTGCTTTGGAGGTGGGAAGCTCTTTTGCCTTCTTTTTACCAGTGAAGTGCAATGAGGGCAATGATCTTTTCAAATGGCCACACACCTAGAGATATATCTTTATACATATGTGTTGGCAGCACTACAAGGGGATACAGATGGAGTTCCTTTACATCTGCACATCTTGGGAGTATTAAATGATTTTTCCTGACTCTGTTTTCTCTCCTTCATCAAGGGGAATCACCTCTCTATCTTACTCACCCATCTTGTGTCCATCAAATACAGGTACAACTCAATCATTAACACATTTGCACCACTCTGAAGTGACCCAAGTCATTAATCTTTTCCTGGGACACTTGACCTATTCAGTCCTATTAATACAAACAGAAAGTGCATGTTAATATTGATAAACCTGCAGCTCTCTCAAGGCAATGATATTTGGGACAATGAAGACAAAAACCTGTGGTAAAAGCAAAAAATGGTCAGTGAGCATCTTAAAAAAAGTCAGTGTGAAAAACAGTGACCTTTACAAGTGTTTGTTCCACTCAGTCAAACTGTCCAAATGTAACACTGACAGTTTTATTACCTGGTGGATTGTAATAAACCAAAAATTCAATATTCTTCTTTCACTGCAACTATTGTTTTTGGAGCATCTTGAAGGATGATGTTCTCCATGTCCAGAAACATGAAATGCAGTAATTCATGGTACGCCATCCAGTTTGCCAAATAGATTTTGACAAAGGTGCTTCATCAATATTTTACTGAGAATGAAAAATTAACATCTCCATTTTATTTACCCTCTCAGGAGCCTAGCAACCTCTCATCATGCTCCAAGGAAACACTCAGTGCTTCTAAAATGATGAAGTATACCATGCACCCCTTTTAAGAAGGCTTCAGTGCCTCATGTCCATTATTTTCCTTGCATTTCCCACAAGCCCATGTTTGTCATATTTTTGAGTAGCAATCCCAAACAGCACCTTGGCTGCCTATTTATTCCTGCAGAGATCTGCATTTTGATTTGACCTGTGTGCATAATGAATTCTGACAGCTCAGGCTGTCAGTAGAAATGAAGGCTGCTTTTAAAGACTTGGTCTGCTTGTGTTCTCCCCAGCTCAACATGCTGCAGATGTCTGGAAGTTTTCCCCAAAAGGATTGGCAAGCCCAGGAACAGGCTGCCCAGGCAGTGGTGGAGTCCCCACCCCTGAAGCGATTTAAAAGCTGTGTAGATGTGATGCTGAAGGACATGGTTTAGTGTTGACCTGGCAGTACTAGGTTAATGGTTGGACTTGGTCATCTGAAAGGTCTCTTCCAACCAAACTGATTCTATGATGCTGTGATTCTCTTATTTTGCATAGAAAAATCATGCAGTACACTGTAAACCCCTGGAAAGAGTGAACAAACCATAGTTTAGTACTGGTCCAAAGCAGGGTTTGGTGCATCATTCTGGTGTAGAGCTCTGCCTGCATCCTATTTTTCTGTAGTATTTCTCTTTCAACATTTTCTCAGCATCAGTGTCTTGGTCATTTCAGCATAGAGAAGAAACCTCATTTGTAAACGAGTGATTTAAAAGCTGCAAGCACACAAACCCCCATCTTAGATCATTGAGATTTTCTCAGCAGTGACTGGTGAGCAGGGAGACAAATTGCTAAGAAGGTAGTTGATGTGGAAGTAAGGACATGATGATGTAAATATTTCAGAGGAAAGGGAAGAGCTGGTTACCCAAAACGAAAGGGAACATCAGATATTCAGAAGTTGGATAGAAGTTTGGTTTACTTGTGAACACCCAGACTATGCTTTTGGGGGAGAGTGCAAGTAAATCAGAGCATCTGCTTTCCCAGCGGTCATGTTGCAGGACTGCTTTGGTGTATGTTCCTGGTTTGACAAGGTCAGCAGCTCCCTGCAGCTGAGTGTGTGTTTGTGTTTGTCTCCTTAAGTGATCTGTTGGGCAATTTTTGCTCCAGGACTCGGATGTGGCTGCCTCTCTGTGCCCCCACTGAAAACTGGCTGCTGTGCATTTTGATGTTACAAGATGCAGAGCATTGCACATCCCTGTGTCTGAGGGCACAGCTAAGCCCTCAGAACAGCTGAATCGTGTCTTTGTGCAACAGGGGATTTGATAATTGGGCAGATGAAGCATGAAGGAATGAAGCTAGAGAGCTGGTGGCACAAATTCCAGTCTGAATCCCACAAATCACATTGTAAGAATGATTTGGTTCTTTTATTTATTTATTTATTTATTTTTAACTTTATAACATCCTTACAGCAGGGCTGTAATGGACACAAAGCAAATGTTATTCACTGCTGTGGTATCATTCAAGTGTCATTCTTTTAGCAGCTTGCAGTGCTGCTCCTAAGCGGGCACAGGGCAGCAGCCGAAGGACTCTGTGCTCTTTGCAGTCAGAATTGCTCGCACTGAGCAAAAACTAAAGCTACGCAGTGTCTGCATGACATGGAGCAGGCACATGTCAAAACCACATCCTGTTAGGTTTGGGGGTGCAGTGAGAGATAATAGTTGGGTAGCTTATAGTTTTAATCAGCAACGATTAAATGTGGCTCTGCCAGCTACGCAGAAAAAAATAATCTGTAACCTTCATGTCAGTGTCCTGTCCAGATCCCTTGCTCTTTGTGCTTGGGAAAAGACTAGAGGAGTGTTTTGCAACAGTGCCAGCACATGGATATTAAGTTATTCCTTTAATTGACTACATCAGCAAACACACAGAAATATCACTTACCAGACAAGTTTCTCTTGGTTAGCCTCCGATAGGGGATTTCAGTTCCCACAAATGGAGTTTCTAGGGCTTCCTAAGGCAAGAAATATGAGGAACAGACATCCCATTTATCATCCTTAGGCCAGTGGGGACACTGAGTATTTTAACTAAGTTTTGACAAATTGTGTGCAAGTCTGTGATCTAGGGCTGGACTTCTGGAAACCATTGGCTATACATTTGTAAAAACAAGGAGGAAATGTAATATGTTAGGAGCCAGATGGAAGGAGTATGCCAGTGTCACGTGGAGAGAACCTTACACCAGAGACAGGGAAGAAACTGCAGTTATAATTGCAGGAAAAAACCTGTTGGCTGCACTGAGGGATGTTTTGCCATCGATTTTTTGAAAGAATGGGATTTCATCCAGAGCATGTAGGAGTAGAACAGTGTTTGTTAGGATCATATATCTAAGACAGATGCAGGTATAAACTAAAGGACAGATGCCTCAGAGTGAGCTCTGAGAGGAATAAAAAGAGTTCCCCTGAACAATGAACTTTGTGTGTGTTTTTCTAAAGGCTTTGTTATGCTCCACAGTGCAAGTTTGGAAAAGAGGTTTTCAAGAAGTGTTTTATTTCTTCTTCCTCTTCTTTACATTTGATGTTTTCAAGCTGGTTTATGTGAAAGAAAGGCAGAATCTGATACTTAGGTAAGTACTTGCTTGCTGCAGGAGAAAAGATTTTTGCCTCATCCCTGGAGGTGTTTAAAAGATGCAGAGATGTGGTGTTGAGGGACATGGTTTAGCAGCACACTTGGTAGTTAGATAAGGGCTGGACTTGAGGATCTTAAAAGTCTTTTCCAACCAGTATGATTCTATGACTCTATGACATTTTCCTTATGCATGACTGAGTGCCAGCCCCTAGAAAAGAAGTTTCACATCAGCACAAAAATTGACAGTACTGCTAACTGGGTGCAGGGTGATGTGCCACTGACACTGTAGAAGAAGAGCCACACTGCTCCCTCTTTCCAGACATGTCTGCAGGTCCTGAGGACACAATTCTGCTAACTGAGCATTCCCATGGCACACTGCTAAAAAAAAAAAAAAAAAAAAAAAAAAGCCACTGCTAGTTCCCAGCCTGAGCTCTTGGTACAAAACAAAATGCTTTTTCACAGTGTCTGTTTGAAATCTTGCAGGAAGCATTTTCACTCTGGTGGTTGTGCAGAGCTAGTCTGCAGAAAGCAAGGCTGGAAGAAGAACTATGGTGGACACAAGGACATATTCTGCCAGGGGCAAAACTGACGTGCTGAGCTTCACTGGCATATAAACCTAAGTTTGTTTTTACCAATCCAGAAGGTACTGGAGGTACTTTTTTGCTCATTCCAGATCAGTCTGGGATCCTAGAGCTTCACAGAGGTGAAATGGCAACAGCTCTGTGATGCCAGTGCTTGAGGGAGTGCCTTTGAAGAGGGTGGTACCTCCTGAACAGGACATTACCTCCTGACAGGATGTTATCTTACAGGACAATATCAGCCCCTGTGTAAGCTCAAGACTTGAAAACTTCCCCCTTCTAAGTGCATCATTAGAAATGGAACAAATCTGGTCTTTACTGAGACATGTTTTGCAAGCTGGCAAGAATTTAAACTTTCCTGCTTCCACTTCCATCCTGGAAAGTCAAAAGAGCAGGGTAAAAAGATTTCCTTTACTCACTATTATGGTGGTTTGAATCCAGTAATTCAAGAAACATGGAAAAGAAATGTGCAATGAAAGAACTAATCTGATTCTGCCAGAACCTCAGCCAAGATTCAGTGCAGCTGTGACCCAGTAAGAGGAGAAGGGTCAGGAACAAGTATCTGCATCATCCGTATCAGCCTGGCTGTTCACAAAATCCATTCTGCCCATTGCTGTTGGATTATACACTGAGGAGTAGAGGAAAATTAACTTGCTCTCTGGAATGCAAGACGAGGAGTAGTTTTGCTGCCCAGCCTCACATTTTTGAACCATATTTCTGCTGATATCAGCAGCTGCATGCTGAATCGTCTTTCTCTTTTTCTGTTGTCTTGCTTCTCTTAAAAGAGAAAGAAACCAACACAGTAGAACAAGACAGAGCAGAATACAGCTGAACTTCCAAGGGACCACCATTTTTGCACCAGGGATGGAAGATCTAAAAGCACAGTAAAGTAACACAGTGGTGTAATGATCATATCACAGGGAATGGTGATGACTTCTACCATGGATGGAGAGAGGTATGGTCCCACACACTGGAGCGAGATTTGTGCCTACAGGAAAGCCCCAAAAGTCATATTTTTGGCTTCCACACAAATTTTCAGGTGATCTGTGGCTGTGTTAAAATCAATGGCAGCATTCCAGAATCACAGCATGGGAGAGATTGGAAGGAACCTCTGGTCATTATCCAGTCCACACACCCCCCCCCCCCTTGCTACAACAAAATTCACCCAGAGCAGATTGCAGAGGATCATGTCCAGGTGGGTTTGGAATCCCTCCAGGGAAGGAGACTCCACAATCTCTCTGGGCAACCTGCTCCAGTATTCTGCCACCATCAAGGTAAGGAAGTTTTTCCACTTGTTACCACTGAGCATAGTGGAGCCACAGGTTGAATCTGAATATGGACATGCCACACTTCAGTCTTTGGAGAAGTCCTCTACTTGCAATGAACATATACAAAGTCTGCTGCTCTGAAATGTGAATTTCCATTATTCTGATACAGATATTCCAACCAAAGATAGAAATGGCTGATCCAGAAAAACACAAAAATGACAACAGATTCATAGAATGGTTTAGGCTGGAAGGCATCTTAAAGATCATCTAGTTCCAACTGCCCTGCCATGGGCAAGGACATCTCCCTCTAGCCCAGGTTGCTCAAAGTCTCATCTAACCTGGCCTTGAGCACCTCCAGGGAGGGGGCATCCACATCTTCCCTTGGCACCATGCTCCAGTGTCTCCCCACCCTTAAGCTCTCTGTCACAATGCCAAACCTTGGTAGCAGGAGGTTGTGAGGTCAGACTCTTTAGTCCAATTTGTATCTCTTTTCTAATAGAATAATGGCATTGACTTCAGGAGATGTGGTCCTCACTTATCCAAGGAGGACACCACAGTTAGGTCTGGCAAGTCCACGTAACTTAGAAGAGGCAAATTAATTTCCAGCTGCTTTTCAGCCTTCAATGAAAATCAGAGTTTTAGTCTTGCCTGTCTAAACACAGCAGTCAAGATTAACTTGCCTTCACAAATGAATGATATCCCAGGTCTTTATCTGTGGGTTTCCCTTGCCATTTAATCCCAATACTTTTATCTTTAATTTCCTTTTTGTTTTGTTGGGTTTTTTTCCCCTCAATGAATAGCAATTGCATAATAAATATTACTGACACTGTTTATTAAAGTTTACAAAAGGGTTGAATCCCTATCATCATTTTGAGGCAATTTTTCTCTTTATCATTAGGGAAGTAGGCCAGAAAAATGATAACCAAGTATAATTTCTGGAGCTTTTTTGTTTATTACAATTCATTACTTTCAGAGTGTCACTTCAATGCATAAGCACTTCTGCTGGAAATGCAATTTAAAATCTGCATCTGCTCTTGTGGCACTTGTTGTGGCTTGGCAAGTTATTTGAAAGAAAATATCTGTATTTCAGGATTTTGAGGCCAATTATCTCCCCCCACCCCCCCCAAGTCTTGGGATGTCCTGAGGAGTGCTCATAACCACCCTTAGCCTACTACTGCTAGGGAGTACTCAGCCTAGTGTTCCTTGTGCCTCCATGGGACATGTCTTTCTCCAGAAGCTGATTGAGGATGGCAAAGTTGGACTTCTGCTCTGAATCTCTCTCCCCAAAGCCCATCCAGTAAGGTAAATAGAGCTGCACTTTCCAGCAGAAGATGACCAAATGAGTAAGCAAACAGAGCAGGTGATTAATCTTCACGTGTTTTATGGTGGTATCCATGGGCTTTGGTCAACTTCTAGCCTATAGTGGGGTGGCAAAAAGATGTGGAAGGCCCTGGCTGCTTAATGCTGCTGGTCAGGATTAAGAGGAACAAGTCTAGCTGGACTTCCCCAGTGCAGTTCACTAAGCCACCAAAACCCTACTCCCCTTTTTTTTGTTGTTTTCTGTAGTTTTTTGCTGATTTGGATTCTCACAGCTCTCTGAGAGGTCAGAGCAGGGTCAGAATGGAGAGAAGGAAGAGGAAGAAGAGGGAGGAAGGTTCATCCCTAAAGGTGTTCAAAAAATATTTGGACATGGCACTTTGGGACAAGGGTTAGTGGGTCTGGTGTTGGGTTGATGGTTGGACTTGAGGATCTTAGAGGTCGTTTCCAACCTTTTTGATTCTGTGAGGGCTGCCCCCCCTGAAACACCAACTGGGCTCAGGTAATCAGTTTTTGACTTGATTCAGATGAAATATTGAGATGGGTTTGAGAAGATCTTGACTCTGGAGACATACTTGGTCTCCAGGTTCCTGTGAGTGCAGGGCAGTCTGTGCTGGCACGATTTCCACTCGCTTCCTGTGTATCTCAATGCTGATATTCACATCTGCTTCTTAGTTGGAGTACTGCTCAACAAGAACCAGACTCAGGCCCTGCCAGGTATGGAATTTTTCTGGGTGGGTGCCCTGTTCAGTGTGGTCCATTCAGCAGGAATTAGTTCATTTAATTGGGAGCTAATCCGGCAAACCTCGGTGGCAGCCTGAAACAAAGAAGGATTGATCCAAACCCAGACACAGCAGTCATTTTTTTGGTGCTGTGCTCTGAATGAGAGATGAGCTGTAATGGGTTATTTAAACAAGCCTGCTTTATTGTCTTTGTGCTAACAAGATTCTGTGACATTACAGAAGGAGATCATTGAAAGGTCCAGCAAAGTTCCCTGCCCTTTAGTGTAAAATTTCACCACGTTCCTCCAGGCAAAAGCAATCTGCTGACTGGTTCTTGTGGGTCTGGAATCTCTCCAGAGAAAGAGACTCCACAATTTCTCTGGGCAGCCTTTTTCAGTGCTCTGTCAAAGGGAAGAAGGTTTTTTTGGATGTTCAGATGCAGCCTCCTGTGTTCCATTTCTGCCTCTGTAACCCACTCCTTAGGTCAGCTACACTGGCAGCAGGCAAAGCTTTGCCTTGTCAGCCTGTGTCTGCAAAAAGCAAATGCATTCTGCTGCGTGCCATCTGCCTCCTTACTGTGACGTGAGCATGTAGGATGGGTAGCACCAGAGGGGTTTAGCAGGGCTGTCCTGGCTGAGGGAAGTGAAGACTTTCACTATGTGCTATCTGGAACAGTTGGAGATCCTTTAGAGAAGCCCAACAGAAATGATCAGAGATCTAGAAAACAGGACCTGTGAGCAAATATGTAGAGATTTGCATTTGCTTGTCCTAGAAAATAAAAGATTCAGTAGAGGAGAAAACAGAAGCAGTGAAGTTGGAAAAGACCTTTAGGGTCATCTAGTCCAATAACAGCCTTCAAGTGAAGGTGAAAAGAGCAAAGGAATAAAATGTCTCTGTAACCACTATGAATCAGGTAAGAGGGAATAAAATAAGACTGTAGCAAGGAAGATTTAGAGACTATGAAAAGCTTCTGCTGGGAGCAAGTCCCTCTGCTGTGACATATGCAGGGAGAAGATGCAATTGCCATCCCTGAGGTCTTCAAGAATAAAGCAGAAAACAGACTATCAGGAAAGGCCTGGATTGTCCTTGTGTGCAGAGGATTGGATCTCTTAAGGCTCCTGCCAGGCTCCTTTTGTGACTTTATAGCAAATTTAAAGCTGTCTTTCTCTGATTCAATGCTTCTTGACTAGAAAACTGAATCAGCACATATCAGGGACTCAGGATACACTAAGGAAAAGCTAAGACACCTGAAGCTCATGCATCTGCTACACAAATCTGATGTGTCCAGGCAAGAAGAACACAGCTCAGGAGTGAATCTTTGCAGAGTTTTATAGCTGATGGTTGGAGACACTGCAGTTGGTTTTGTGTGCAGATGCAACAGAGACAAATGCTCCTTTATTTCCCCCCCAAACACAGAGAAATGTGTTAAAACAAATGTTCTTGGGCTGGGATTAAGCTTGTTAAATCCAGGAAACTCAGAGTTAAACTTCTCACCCTTTGCCACAACTGAAAGCTGTTGTGCTTAGTCTTTGATGCATAGCTTGAATTTTTGCATAGTTTGGGTAATTCAGAGGATTTAGGCAGGCTTGCTATAAATATTACATAACAGCACCATTCTGTTGTATTAAGAATGAATACCAGGGACTTCATCAGTGGCAGGAGGTGAAGCCTGAGCCCTGCTAGAGGGGCTAGATGTTCAAGTGAATGTAGGAGCAGTTCAAGCACACTTAAACAGGCTAATTTTGTACCTTCAACTCAGCCTGCTCTCTGACGACCCCCATTTACAAAAGATCAAACTATGCTGCAAAACCAGAAAGCCAAGTCCTGCAAAATGTTTCTTGGACCTTCTTGGAGGTGAGAACTGAAAGGCTGCCGATGACTTCAGTGGATGTGAATGTCCTGAATGCCTGATTGCAGCGTGTGGTGATAATGTGACCAGCACCATGAGTTATGTTCAGACTTCTGGAGCACAGGGAGGAACCAGAGGGTGAAATCTGCCTCTTTGAAGAGCAGTGCATTGTTTTATCAGCACATTTTACCCCTTCAACATCACAGTCTGTCATGTTTTGAACAACACAGATAATGTAAAGTAGTGCTGAAGGCTTATACACTCAAATGACAGGTCACTGGGCAGGGTGCTGGGCCATCTTCTCTAGACTGTGCTTTTTCCAAGAAAGGTTGGACCAGATGATCCCAGATGTCTTTTCCAGCCTGGTATCCTATGATTCTAGGAACTGTTTCCCCCCAGCATGCCCACAGATTTCTCACAAAGTTGGGCTGCTATCCCTGGAGCTTTCCAGATAGACTTTGGAGAAAAAAAGTAGTGGTCATTAGAAATAAAATCAAGTAAAGAAGAAGGTGTACATCATAGACATTAAGGGAACAAAAGGGGAACAAGCATAAACCTTCAGCAGCTGTTTTCTCTCATGCTGAGACATTTTCCTGTCCATAGCAGCCTGGGAATTTTTAAGGAGAAGGCATTTGGAGTGGGTTCAGAAGCTCCCCTTACAGACAAAGGTGCCTGTGAGATTGCAGGGCTCTTGTTTGTTTACACTGAAGGAGATGGAAGCAACACTTCTACCTAAGGAGGCAAGAAATCTGTTTCACACCAGTGGCAAAAGCTGTCACCCCCCTGAGTAGCTGAGAGCACCTAGAGACATTGCAGGACAACAGCCTGTTCACACCTCTTGGGCTGGAGCTCTGTCTTGGTGGCAGAGTGCTGGCTGGAAAATTCAGCTGCTCCCACAGTCTTGTTTCCGTGCTGCTTTTCCTCACTGCTTATTCCTTGACTTTTCAGCAGGCCTCCTGGGCACCAGAGCAAGTGCTCTCTAGTGCGCACCAGCAGCATGTCCAGCAGCACAGCTGGGTGGTTGCAGGCTGGCTCTTGGACTCTGTAGCCAGGCTCCAAGCTTCCTAGCCCCTTGATCCTGCTCCCCCAGATTGGATTATGCACAGTGTTCACAGTACATCACATCTTGATCTCTGTGGGATGCATTTCTTGATCTTTTGATAGCAGCTGAGGAAGTTACTGATACCAGGGAGCCACCAGTCTGGGCTGACAGAAAGGACAGGGAAAATTTAGGAAGAAATTCTTTACTATGAGGGTGGTGAGACACTGGAACAGGTTTCCTAGAGAAGTTGTGGGTGCCCCCTTCCCAAAAGTGTTTAAGACAAGACTGGATGAAGCTTTGAGCCACATGGTCTGGTGAAGGTGTCTCTGCCCATGGCAGGGCAGTTGGAGCTGGATGATCTGTAAGGTCCCTTCCAACTCAAGCCATTCTATGACTCTATGATTTCCTGTGTCCCAGGCCATTCTTCTCTTTCTTCCCTAACCTCATGCTCAGCATACACCCTGTGGCCAAGGGAGGTGCTTTCTCAATAATCCTTTCATTTATTTCACATTGTGCTTGGGTTGGGGTCACCTTCTCCCCAGCCATTTCCTCCTGCTGCCTTTCTGCAGTGATTCTGATTACAGCACCTATTGCTGCTAGCACTGTCAGATAGCCTGGAGAAGACTTTCAAGTCCTAAAAGTCCTGGGGCAAGCATGATTGTTTTATATTAGGAGAGTGAGTGGTGCAGCCCAGAGAATAAAAGCATTGACAGAGGCTGTGACTCAAGGTTTAAATCTGAAGCTCACTGGAGTGACCTGGAGCAAGTCTCTGGCCTCATTTTTCCACCCCTTGTAATGAGACTGTAAACTCAGTAGACTCTTACAGTGTGTTTGCCCAGACAGCCTCCACCAGCAGATCTTTTTTTCCTCTTTGGGAAGACACCTGAGTATCATTGTGATGCAAAACCAAATGACTTTGTGAAGCCAGGGGAGACTGCAGCAATCAACAAGTCTGGGATGAAGAAAATTTGAAGAAGGTGGGGAAAGTTAATTTAAACTGGCCCCTTGTTGCACTTCTCCCTTTGAACTATTGTGACATGAGAGTTTTGTTCCTCATAAACAGCAGCAGAACATTTTAGGGAGTTTGAATTAAAAAAAAAAAGGAAAAAAAAAGGAAAAAAATCCCCAACAGCTGACTTCCTGGTACCACACTTCAGCTTTCACCTTGGAATATGACCCTGGTAGCTACAGCTGGAATATTTCACAGCACAGCAGTCATGAAGCTGTTCCTTAACATTTGGAAGTTGGATGAATGAAAACATTTGAGAATATTGCTGTGCCTGCTTACTGTGGATCCCTGTCTCCTCCAGCTGAAGGGAAGATAAGAGCAAAGAAGAACAGATGTTGATGTTTCTCCCTTGGAGTTAGTTTTACCATTAAAAAAGGTTGGTGACTTCCATGAAGACCTTAAGTGGATCACAAGACAGAGATATAAATTACTTTGACATTTTGGAAAAATCCTTTTAAGCAGCCATGTTTTTATTGCTATTTTTGGACCATGAAGGTCTCATGATACCTCTCCATCAATGGATAATTAGAAGGCCATCAAGTTCTGAGCAGTAATGACTGTCAGATGTCTTTTCAAACACATAGTTGCTGGCTGACAAGACCTTGCATTGCATTCTTCCTTGAAATATTTGTCCTATTTTTCATACATTCCTTGCCAGTAAGTATGTCAGCATTCAGCCAAAGTGCTGGAGGGCAAAACGCTAGCTGGAGCTTTTTTGATATCATGTGGGACTTGCCCAAAAGGAAAAATAATTAGAGCAACCAAAGAGGCCTCACGCCTTGTGCTGCAAAGGGCTGCATCAACTTGACTCCCACTTCCATAGCAGATTTCTCTGCCTGGATTGCTCTTTGAATGGAACTACATGAGGACTTTCACTCCTAGTTAGGAGTTCTTACTCTGGAGAAGTCCCTGAAATCTATAGCACCACTGGGTGTACAAGAATGTGACCTGACATGTTGGAATGACCTCTTGGAGCACAATAAAGGACATTTCAAAGTCCCAGCTCCTTGTGATGGCGATCACTGCACGCTGCAAACCAGAAGAGTTGTCAAGTGGCAACCATGTGGAGTTTGGCAAGGGTTCTGTGAAGCTCTGTTTGAAGCCTCCTGGGTGTCCTTCAGAAGTCCCCCTGCCCATGAGCCTAGCAGCCTGCTGCAGTGCTTTTTGTCTGCATACCTTATGATAGTCTCTATTTGGCTGATGTTTAAGGAAACTTTGCTCCACTTGAAAAAAAAGTACAGCAACAAACAAACAGAGAAAAAACTGAGAAAGCCCAGAGAGTGAAAGGCATCTGGGGACAGATCCTGAACTTGTTTAAAATAATTGGGAGTTTAGGGAGAAAAAAATATCCAAAAGAAGTAGAGCTTTGTCATGAGGTGCTGCACTTACAAGGATTAAATAGCTGACTGGACATCTGCTTACAAGTAAAGAGAAGAGAGAAAGAAACTGAGTATCTGTTCCAGGCATTCCCCCCAGGACTTTGTCTTTTTCAAAGATGTTTTCCTCTCAAGGATTGTTTTTCTGTTTTCTTCCCTCTGCTTCTCCCCTCAGCCACTAAGTGAACTAGTGAGAACAAAACAAACAGTGCACAAAGGCTGAATACTGAGTCTGTTAAAGTATCCAGCAGATAACTTGATGGGATAGGATTCCTGCATTGACTGCATCATCATGAGAAGAACAAAGCAGCAAATTAAAGTGGTTCAGAGGCCCTCAGCTTTGTAACTTTGATGCTAACAGTCTATTTGAGGAAGAGACTAGGTAAGAAAGCAAAGACACTTGCATGCAGAGTGTATTTAACACACTCCTCATCATTTCATACAAACTAGGAGCTAAATTCTCTTCTCAGGGGCAATAATACAAATGCAGATCAGTGCTATTGCCTTCTACAGAATTAATCTAGATTCACCATAATGGATGTGTGGAGGGAGAATTTTTCTCTGAAACAGCTTCTTATGAAAATTGCCTCTGAGTTTGTGCTGTTTAATCAAGATCTTACGTGGATGTATAAATTCCAAGCCCTTTCTACCACGAGCCTTTAAAAGACACGTTGCTTATTTGCTTTTAATCCAATAATTCAACAGGAAACTGCCAGAAAATGAAAAAAAGAAATAATGCAGAAGGAAAGAAAAAAAAACCCCAACTTTCCAGCACTAATGAATAGCTGTGGGCCATATATCTTATAGATGTGTTGCCATAGCCCTCAGGGGCAGCTGCTGGAGACCTGGGTCTAGGGCAGCATGTGGAAGAACACATTCTGCCTCCATATCTAAGGTATTTTTATGCTCTCCCTCCCCATGGAACTGGTCTCAGATACCATTTGAGATGCTTCACATGTTGCAAACACAACTCAGGCCTTTCTTTGGCCTCCCAGGGAGGCCTCTTCTAGCATGTGGTAATAATTTGAGCTCTCCAGATGTTAGCAGGTCCAGAGGAACCTGCAGGCAGCCCTTGCCTGGTACCGACTGATAGCTGTTGCTGGGGGAGAGGCTGCCTGGAGCATGGGTAGCAGATAACAGCCTCCACAGCTGCTGTGCAGAGCCAGGACAAGGAAAGTGAGGTACAAATAAAGCAGATGAGTTGAGGTGGGGGCAGCTGAACCTAACCTCTCTGCTCTGATCTCGACGGTGATATACAGCAACCTGAATTCAGCCACTGGCCCTGCTGGCAGGTCTGTTCTTTCTTTTGAGGGGAAAGCTTGCACAGTTTATGCCTGCAAATGCAAAGTTTAATGGAGTGCAAAGGACACAAGATTGCTGAATGAACTCTGGATGTGCTTATTTAATTAACCTCATGAACACGAGCTAAACGATGACGTTTAGAAAACAGAAATTAGGGAGAGGGCTGCGGGGTTGTGGGCAAATGATGGAATTAGTTCCAGATGAAGGTTTCCCAGTGAAAAGTTCAGCGTTTGTGAATTCACTCTCTCTTTCCCTGTGTAGCTTGAGCTAGAAAAAAAAACTTTGGTGAGGAAAAAAACAAACCCCAGCTTTGTAGCCACTAAGGTTGTGCTGACCCAGGGTGCACAAGACCCAATTCAAATCCTTTCTCAGCTTTGAGTGCAGTGAGCTTGCACCTCCTATGAAAGCGACCCAATCCTGGCATTATTGGTGTTTTGCTGAGCCCTTCCTTGGACTGTCACTCTTTCTGTTCCTGAGGCTGCCCAACCAACCTGAGGCTTGTCCTGTCGATACAATCCTGCCAAAGCAGAAGTAACACAAGAGGTAAGATTGCATGTGTAGAATTTGAGGGTTGCCTGCTGCTGGAGCAGGGGGTGAGGGGATTCTGACAGATCTTTTCCAAAAAGAAGGAACAGTCTTCAGCAAAGTTCAGACTGCAAAAAGCCAGCCTTTAGTTTCTGACTCTAACCAACCAAGATGGAAGTTGCAAGGTGCCCTGTTTGTGTGTTCCAGCTCTGGTAGGAGTTCAAGGCTGGCTGGTTTAACCTGAGAAATGCTGATGGTTTCCTGAGGTTTTGCTCCACAATGTATTTTTTTCACTATAAGAAATGCCCCTTCTAAGAAAAAGAATTTTTGTCCTGTTGTGCCCAGATTTACTTTGCCAATTAACTGAACAAAAGGTTCTAAAATCACCAGGACACAGCCAAAATCTCCTCTCTAGTCCTCTCTTCATATCCTTCCCGCTGGCAAAGGAGGCCAACCTGTTTTTTCTTTCAATCTTGTCCTTACTTGCCCTTTTTTTCTCTGACATTTAGTTCTGGTTCCTCACTTCAGCTCTGTTCTTTGAGGGTTATTCACCCCCTACTTTCCCTGCTCAGTAAGAGTCTGCATGCTGCCAACAGCAAAGAGGTTGCAGAAGCCCAGCAGAGCCTGGGGAGAGCAGAACAAAGATGTTAGGACTGCATGGATGCTGCATGCTGCAATCCTTGGCCAGCTTCACTGCATCAAGCATGGCGGCAGGAATGAAAAGAGAGCCAGATGTTTCCCAGGGACCACCCAGGGCTGAGCTTGCACCTGAGTAAGTACACAACTGTTCTGATGATAAAAAGGTTTGGATTTACATCATTTCCATCTTTTTGTTTTCTGTCTGGTTCATCCCCTTACAGATCCTTTTCCAGTTACTGCTTTAGAAGCTTTTCTCATGTTCCACTTCTACAGTCAGTGGAAAAAACACAATAAGGAACACATCTGGTGGTTTTACTTCATTGCATTTAGTTTAATTACATGACTCCAAATGATCTATTCATAGAATCTTCCAGGGGTTTAGGTTGGAAGGGATTTTTAAATGTCATCTAGTTCGACCCCCCTGCACTGAGCAGGGGGAATCTTCAACTAGAGCAGGTTGCTCAGAGCCCCATCCAACCTGACCTGGAATGGTTCCAGGGATGGGGCATCCACCACCTCTCTGGGCAAGCTGGAGCAGTGTCTAAACACCCTCAGTGTAAAAAAATGTCTTCTTTCTATCTAGTGTAAGAATGGGCTTGAATGGGTGCATGTCTCTGTAGAAAAGTAACTGATTTCTGTTTCTATTCTTCCTATGGAAAAAAAATGAGGAATACTTCTATAAGAAATGAAGAAGTATGAACCCATCCCAAATGAAGCATGAGCCCATCCCATGGTGTGTAACAGATAATGCCTCTTACTCTGCACTAGGCACAGTGAGACCCTTTTTTTGGATGGGTCTTTATGTTTTGCCCAGAAGATTATGGAAGAGCTGCAGAAATATAGCCTCATCCATAAGAAAAGCTTCAAAAGGAAACCAGTATCAGGGACTCCACCATTTCCCATGTCTCTCCCCATGTTGCAATACTTGTGGGTGGTCTGTAGGGAGAAAAAAAGCTGGAACTGCATCACCTCTTGCACAAGCAGAATGTCAAAAGGTCCACAAGAGCCAAATGGAGTTCCTGCTTTCTCCCCAGTGGTCTCACCACGTTCCAGTTCTCCAGAGTGTATCCCTGGGTCTGTGCCAAGACCTCAATGGGAGCAGGAGGAAGAAATAAAGTGCCATGACCCACCTTCTTAGCAAAGGCTATGGGAAGGATGTGTGCACAGAAGGCCTCTCTGAGAGCAGGAATGGAAGTTGGCATCATGGCCAGCAAAATCAAAGGGGAGCTGTGTGTTAAACACCTCCTTACTTGACCATCTTCTAGCATGAAGCCCAGGTATAACCTGAGGTGGCTTCTATCATGGGTGGAATAAACAGCATTGAAAAGGATTACTTCTGCAGGGAAAAGGAGATCAAATGTTTCTTCTGTTTAAAATGAAGAGAGAAGAAAGCACTTTCAAAGACAGAGTGAACTCTTACCAAATTAAGCAACCTTTATGCAATTCCAGGATTCCTTCAGTGCATGCTGTTCTTTTGCAACTTCCTTGCTCCTATTTGACCCAGAAAGCCTGAGAGATACATAATTCATGGGTGTTCCCTGTGGTGCTCTAGGAGCAAACACAGTGAAGAGCCATGGCAATGAAAGGGGCTGTAGGCTTTAATAGAAGTTAAGAGATTCATAGAAGTTGACAGGGATACAAGTAACCCAGATTCAGTCTGGCCTGCATACAAATACAGCCTCTCAGAAGATAAGGTATCTGCATTTGTTCAGATAATAATCACTAAAAAACCAACAGTTAATGGCCTTGCTCCTAACTCTTCCTTGAGAAACTGCCATGAAATCCGGTAAGAGACAAGAGAGCATAAAACATGAAGTATGTACAGGAAGCATGATGAAACAGCCCAGAAAACAGGACAAATTCGAATCTCTAATTATTTCATGCCAGCCATTTATTATTTGCACAGACAGAAGTGTGTCTGGCACAAGTGAGAGAGGGAACTACTGCAGTGAGTCCAGCAAAGGGCCACAGGGATGCTGAATGGACCAAGGCATCTCTTCTGTGAGGAAAGATGTGTTTAGAGGTGGTTTAGATGTGCTGCTTGGGGATATGGTCTAGGGGTCAACTTTGTAGAGTAGGGTTATAGGTTGGACTTGGTGGTCCTGAGGGTCTTTTCCAACCTGAATGTTTCTGTGATTTCTGTGAAAGGATGAGAGACTGTGCAGGAGAGCTGGGGCTGTGCAGGAGAGATTGGACTGTGCAGGAGAGCTGGGACTGTGCAGGAGAGCTGGGACTGTGCAGGAGAGCTGGGACTGTGCAGGAGAGATTGGACTGTGCAGGAGAGCTGGAGCTGTGCAGGAGAGCTGGGACTGTGCAGGAAGCTGGGACTGTGCAGGAGAGCTGGGACTGTGCAGGAGAGCTGGGGCTGTGCAGGAGAGATTGGACTGTGCAGGAGAGCTGGGGCTGTGCAGGAGAGCTGGGACTGTGCAGGAGAGATTGGACTGTGCAGGAGAGCTGGGGCTGTGCAGGAGAGATTGGACTGTGCAGGAGAGATTGGACAGTTCAGGAGAGCTGGAGCTGTGCAGGAGAGCTGGGACTGTGCAGGAAGCTGGGACTGTGCAGGAGAGCTGGGACTGTGCAGGAGAGATTGGACAGTTCAGGAGAGCTGGGACTGTGCAGGAGAGCTGGGAATGTGCAGGAGAGCTGAGGCTGTGCAGGAGAGCTGGGGCTGTGCAGGAGAGATTGGACTGTGCAGGAGAGATGGGACTGTGCAGGAGAGCTGGGACTGTGCAGGAGAGATTGGACTGTGCAGGAGAGATTGGACTGTGCAGGAGAGCTGGGACTGTGCAGGAGAACTGGGACTGTGCAGGAGAGCTGGGACTGTGCAGGAGAGATTGGACTGTGCAGGAGAGAAGGGACTGTGCAGGAGAGCTGGGACTGTGCAGGAGAGATTGGACTGTGCAGGAGAGATGGGACTGTGCAGGAGAGCTGGGACTGTGCAGGAGAGATTGGACTGTGCAGGAGAGATGGGACTGTGCAGGAGAGCTGGGGCTGTGCAGGAGAGCTGGGACTGTGCAGGAGAGTTGGGACTGTGCAGGAGAGCTGGGACTGTGCAGGAGAGATTGGACTGTGCAGGAGAGAAGGGACTGTGCAGTAGAGCTGGGACTGTGCAGGAGAACTGGGACTGTGCAGGAGAGATTGGACTGTGCAGGAGAGATGGGACTGTGCAGGAGAGCTGGGACTGTGCAGGAGAGATTGGACAGTTCAGGAGAGCTGGGACTGTGCAGGAGAGCTGGGACTGTGCAGGAGAGATTGGACTGTGCAGGAGAGCTGGGACTGTGCAGGAGAGCTGGGACTGTGCAGGAGAGATTGGACTGTGCAGGAGAGATGGGACTGTGCAGGAGAGCTGGGACTGTGCAGGAGAGATTGGACTGTGCAGGAGAGATGGGACTGTGCAGGAGAGCTGGGACTGTGCAGGAGAGATTGGACTGTGCAGGAGAGCTGGGACTGTGCAGGAGAGATTGGACTGTGCAGGAGAGATGGGACTGTGCAGGAGAGCTGGGACTGTGCAGGAGAGATTGGACTGTGCAGGAGAGAAGGGACTGTGCAGTAGAGCTGGGACTGTGCAGGAGAACTGGGACTGTGCAGGAGAGATTGGACTGTGCAGGAGAGCTGGGACTGTGCAGGAGAGCTGGGACTGTGCAGGAGAGATTGGACTGTGCAGGAGAGCTGGGACTGTGCAGGAGAGCTGGGACTGTGCAGGAGAGATTGGACTGTGCAGGAGAGTTGGGACTGTGCAGGAGAGCTGGGACTGTGCAGGAGAGATTGGACTGTGCAGGAGAGAAGGGACTGTGCAGTAGAGCTGGGACTGTGCAGGAGAACTGGGACTGTGCAGGAGAGATTGGACTGTGCAGGAGAGCTGGGGCTGTGCAGGAGAGATTGGACTGTGCAGGAGAGCTGGGACTGTGCAGGAGAGCTGGGACTGTGCAGGAGAGATTGGACTGTGCAGGAGAGCTGGGACTGTGCAGGAGAGATTGGACTGTGCAGGAGAGCTGGGACTGTGCAGGAGAGCTGGGACTGTGCAGGAGAGATTGGACTGTGCAGGAGAGCTGGGACTATGCAGGAGAGATGGGACTGTGCAGGAGAGATTGGACTGTGCAGGAGAGCTGGGACTGTGCAGGAGAGCTGGGACTGTGCAGGAGAGATTGGACAGTTCAGGAGAGCTGGGACTGTGCAGGAGAGCTGGGACTGTGCAGGAGAGATTGGACTGTGCAGGAGAGATGGGGCTGTGCAGGAGAGATGGGACTGTGCAGGAGAGATTGGACAGTTCAGGAGAGCTGGGACTGTGCAGGAGAGCTGGGACTGTGCAGGAGAGATTGGACTGTGCAGGAGAGCTGGGACTGTGCAGGAGAGATTGGACTGTGCAGGAGAACTGGGACTGTGCAGGAGAGCTGGGACTGTGCAGGAGAGATTGGACTGTGCAGGAGAGCTGGGACTGTGCAGGAGAGCTGGGACTGTGCAGGAGAGATTGGACTGTGCAGGAGAGCTGGGACTGTGCAGGAGAGATTGGACTGTGCAGGAGAGATGGGGCTGTGCAGGAGAGATGGGACTGTGCAGGAGAGATTGGACAGTTCAGGAGAGCTGGGACTGTGCAGGAGAGCTGGGACTGTGCAGGAGAGCTGGGACTGTGCAGGAGAGATTGGACTGTGCAGGAGAACTGGGACTGTGCAGGAGAGCTGGGACTGTGTAGGAGAGCTGGGACTGTGCAGGAGAGCTGGGACTGTGCAGGAGAGATTGGACTGTGCAGGAGAGTTGGGACTGTGCAGGAGAGCTGGGACTGTGCAGGAGAGATTGGACAGTTCAGGAGAGCTGGGACTGTGCAGCCTGGAGAAGAACAGCTCCAGGGGATCTTATCAATGTACCCAATACTTGAAGGGGGAATGGAAAAAGGACAGAGCCAGGCTCTTACCATGGTGCCCCGTGACAGGACCAGAGGCAATGGGCACAAACTGAAACACAGGAAGTTCCACCTGACATAAGGAGAATTTTCTTTACTCTCAGGGTGGCAGAGCACTGGAACAGGCTGCCCAGAGAGGTTGTGGAAGCTCTGTCCATAGAGAGAATCAAAAGCTAACTGGACACTGTCCTGGGTGTCCCTTCTTGATCAAGGGGATTGGACCAGATGCCCTCCAAAGGTCTCACCCAGCCTCAACCATTCTGTGACCCTGTGAAGTGAATGACAGCTCTGCAGCTCCCTGGGCTGAACTGTGCACAAAGTGGTGGTTCAGTGAATGAGTGGAATGCTATGAAAAAAAAAAAAAAAGAATCCTTTTCCAGTGAAATCAACCACATCTTTTCCACTTTCTTCTTCAGTTTAACTTGGATTGTTTAGTACGGAAGAGTAATCTGTAGAGCCTTTCCCACTCCCCCCTCCCCAAAGCTGGAGAGTAATGTGGCAGCTGAGGATAACACTGCTTTGTAGAAGGTAGATAACACTTCATACAGATGGCCAATTTTCCACCCTGGAACATCAGAGTTCATCTTGTTAGCAATTTCTGTTACTCTTGCTTTCATAGTGAAAGATTTGGACTGGGAATGCTGAAGCTGGACAGTTAACATTTTGCAATATACCCTGAAAACAGAGTCCCAGCTGTTAGGCAGTGCTCCCAGCTCTGCCTTGCACATCATGATGCCACACACAGCTCTGCCACCACCACTCTTCCCCCCTCTCAAAGGTGTCATTTGCATAGGATTTGGTTTCACTGCATTAATTTAGTACAGCAGTCTGCAGATGATAAAAGTCTGTGAGGAGAGATGGAAACAGCAGACATGAAGGGAAATGGTGGGATTTCCTTCCCAAGCATCAATTCCTTCACAAGAGGCAGGCTGTAGAAGAGACACAGAGGCCAGACACACCCTCTGTAAATTCATACTCCAGTCTTTTCTGCAGCTCCACTGGGAAAGCACCATCCAAACAATCCATAACTAGTCCTGAGTTCTCCTTCTCTTATTTTTTGAGACTTGCTTTATTGGATGGAAAAGGACTTCAAAGTCTTCCTCAGTATTCCTGGAAAAGCATTAAGGTAACTATGCCAAAGCCAGGATGGGGTAAAGGGGCCTGGATAAAGGCTGGAAGTGCAGGCTTTGCAGGAAAAGGAAGGATTCATACTTCTCAGTCTGATCCTCTAATTACACTATGAGGGTGCTAGGACCTCTGTCTGCCTGTACCCGCATCAAGAATTCCATAAGGCAAGGTAAAAATACTCAGGAAAATGACATTTTGGAAGTACCATATAATAGAAGGAAGAAGGAAGGGTGAGTTAAGATTTTAAACAGAAGTTCTCAAGTTCTTTTAAAGTCAGATTTTTCTTTTCTTCCAGCTGTCTGCTGGATTTTGTCTTTATTTGAATTGGAAGCAGCAGAAGTGTGATTCCCTACACTGTGGGGCTGCAACTGCAGGATGCTGTGGAATGAAACCCCCCTGGCCAAGAACAGACTGTGCTGTGTGAAGCATTGAGGGTGCTGGCAGATCTCAAAATGAGAAAACTGTGATTGAGCTCGAGTCAGGTGGTACACAGGGCTTAGGTAGCCTCTTCAAAGCATGCTTTGAACAGAAACCTAGAGGCTTTTAGCTGCAGTCAGCTGAAGATTTATACAGTGGAAAACAAATCATTAGTCTTGTACCAAGACAAATGGCGAAAGGGAACAATGTCAAACTCTTAACATATTAGGCAATATTTTGCCCTTAAGTTACTGTCCAAGGGTGTTCTTCCTGCAGCTCCAAGAGCACCAACTGGCATATCAGAAAGTGCACATTATGGATTTTTTTTTTTTTTTTGCATAAGCCTTTTTTCCACTTGATCAAAAAGGGAGGTTTAAGAAGCGTAATGCCACACACATGAGAAAAGGGCATCCTGTGATCAGCACCTGGGAATTGAATGCAGGCAAGGAGGAGTAAACACAGAAGGGAACTGATTGGAATATGTAATACCTGGTGGGATACAGCCTAAAGGGTCACAGGATCACAGGATGTCAGGGGTTGGAATGGACCCAAAGAGATCATCCAGTCCAACCCCCCTGCCAGAGCAGGACCACAGAATCTAGCTCAGGTCACAGAGGAACACATCCAGATGGGCCTTGAAAGTCTCCAGAGAAGGAGACTCCACAACCTCTCTGGAGAGCCTGTTCCAGTGCTCTGTGACCCTTACAGTAAAGAAGTTCTCCCTTGTGTTGAGGTGGAACCTCCTGTGCTGCAGCTTACAACCCTAATTCAGCCCCTTATGTTCAATTTAGCTCCTTATGTCTTGAACAGAAGCTGGTTTGAAAGACTCGAGTTAAAAATGACATATGTAATTCAAAACAGATGCTTAAAAAAAAGAAAAAGGGAAAAAAAAAAAGGAAAAAGAAAAAGAGTCCTAATTTAATAATGGACAGCTAACAGATTGTATTGTCACTTTGATTAAATACAATGCTGCCTGCTTGCATTTCCCTTGTCTGGTTTCTACCCCAGCTACCACCACATTTGTCACAGAAGCACTGATAGCAGAAGTTGGTCTGGTTTGAGGCATTGGCTTGGAGTATAGGAGACTTTGAATCAGTTCCTGGCTCTGTCCTAGATTTCCATAATCAGTGTGGGGCTGAGTTCTCCAAAGGATACAAAGAAGTGATACCACTGCTAACACTGCCTATGCCTGACCTGTCTATACAGCACGGTTGAAAACCAAACCAAACCAAACCAAACCAAACCAAACCAAACCAAACCAAACCAAACCAAACCAAACCAAACCAAACCAAACCATAGTATTTTGAGTTTTAACTCAATGTGGCTATTTGCTAAGTTGCCATCAACTCACAAAAAACCATTTAACTCATGCAATGTCTCACACACTCCAGTCTTGCTGACAAAAACAGCAGCTAACAGTGTTGTCCCCCCTCTAATGCTAACAGGGAAAATTGCTGAGGTGCCATTGTAACTGATGATTAAATGGTGATTGCTATAAAAGGTGGGGGTACAAGTCAGCACCCCAGCCCTCCCTGCAATCTTCATCTTGGATTTACCAAGGCAATCTTTCAGTGGATCACAACACAGGGTCTGTTCAGTCTGGAAGGAGTGTTTGCTGCAAATCCTCTAAACCTCCAGCGTGACACCCGCCCTGCAGGCATGGACTGTGGACAGCAGAGACAGTGCAGGCCCTGTGTTGGCATCTGTGAGAATAATAGGCTCTCCATTAGACAGTAATTTTCCTCACTCCAGGGTCCAAAGCTGAGAAAAGGTTAGTCCTAGGGGGAACTGCACAGCCCAAGAGGGTCCTGGTGATTGTTAAAATTCCTGGAGCTGATCACGGCTGCTGCTGCTGATAACCATCTCCATTTCTGAGCAACTACTCTAAAGTGAGCTCAAAGCTTGGCACTGAAGAAGTTATTTATTTTTGTAGAGATACCATGGAGTTTGATCTGTTTTTACTGTTGCAAGAGCTATATTAAACATGATAAAAGCAGACTCTTGAACCCTCAGGCATCTCTGACAAAATGCAAATTTCCCACTGCTGAGCTCCAGCGTCACAGAACTCTTTGTGGGGAGCTCTCCAGTCCACAGAGAATACAAAACATTTGATCCTCTTTCCATTGATGTCAATAGGGCTTTAGCTTCACAGGCAGCAGAGGCAGGCCCATAAGAACCTTGTTTGATTAAGTTTTTCCTGCTCAATTTTAGCCTGGTGTGATGGGATTTCTCTGCCTCTGGACTACCCCTAAACATCTGGGGACATGCTGAGGAGCTCTCCCCAAGCCCCAGCCAGTTGTGATGGGCAGAACTTCAAGGCTGGTCAGTAAGATGAGGAGCCAACAGCTCTAACCCCTGAAGTAGCACATTAAAATGCTCTTTGTGCCCTAAGTGCCTCACTGGCACTTGCCTGCTTGCTCCATCTCACTCTTTTTTTCCCCTGTCCTTGGGAGAGAGCAGAGGGTAAAAGAAGTCTGGCAATGAAATCCCAGCTAGTAGATACAGAAAAGTGAGGGCAATTCCTTCTTTCTTGTCAAATTTAATCTACATGGTCAGGTCACATCTCTCATCATGGTCAAGCTGCACTACAGGACCTGGAGCCTGTGGATTTTGTTTTTTTCCAAGGCTGTTCAAACTCTGCACATGTGTAAATGATTCATCTTGCTTGCAGAGCTGCATGAATCCTGGGCATCTTTTTTGATTACTCCTGCACTGAAAGGTTTGGAATTGAAGCATTTTGTTTCACTTCAGGTTTAAAAATTACATCTGGGCAAAATCCCAAGCAAAGCCTTCAGAAATAAAAACAACAGTGTTTCAGGTTTTGAAATAATTTAGCTGTCACTATGCTGATATCAATTCACAAGAAGTTTAGCTCCAGTGAGAGAGGCACTTTGCTTGTTTGGAACTTCTGCTGTTTGTACCTCAGTTCTGGGTATCTCTATTTCCTGACAGTTTTGACCTGGTGGATTTAAATTAATCTATTCAGTAGAGCTGGTAAAACTCAAAAATATCTTTTTTTTTTTTTTTTTTTTTTTTGAGGGGTTTTATATTTTTATTTATTAGGGTTTATTTTTCTTTGCTCCAGCTTCTTGCTTGTTTTACAACATTTGTTACACGATTTAAAAGCTCATCAGCATCACACAGCAAAGAACATCCTCAGAGGATCCACACCTCCTGTGTTCCATGGGTTTGGAGCTGTGGCAGATGCTTATGCAAAGCAAGTATTGAGGACATAAAGAAGACTTATTGCAAGCAAGAGGTTATTTGTGCTGCAGAATGTGTAGCTTTCATTTTGCAGACACATTTGACCAGGTTGTACTCAGGCAGCAATGGTGACCAAAACTTTTGCTGTCCCTTGTTTGGCCCCAATGGTTTACACTGTGCTAAGTGCTTCTAAGAACATTTCCTTTTCTAGTGTATATTGTATAACCATGCTCCTATAGACTTTCCAATAATAATATAGACTAAAGGGTCTTTTTTTATTTATTAATACCATGATGAAAACTTTTTGGCTGACCATTTGTTTGGATTAGTCCTGTTGCAGAAAGCAACAAAGCACACAACTGACTTTTGGCTTCGCCTTTGCAAATCCCTGCTTGAAAATATGGACAAATGTACTTGGCAAATATGCTTGGGAAGAGTTATTAAGCATTTATGCTCCAAACTGAGCAGTTACTTCCCAGGTGTGTGCATCCAGGATAAGCACTATTTCCATATCACAATTTCTTGTGCACAAAATTCAGCCACCATGAACAGCAAAAAAAAACCCCAAACCCAAACTCAGGTGTGAACATTTACCATCTCTGCTGTTATAGCAAGGGCAGTGTCTTCAGGGTTGTCTGGGTGGAAGCAAGCACAGTGAGGGTTCAGTTTGATTGTCACCCTGAAGTGTTGCTTTAACATTTGTGCATAATGTTGATGGAAAGAAAAGTGTCACTTTAACTTCTGACAGCTCTGGAAGAGTAGAAGCTAAAGAGTAGTGGCAGCAAATTTAGTCTTTCTATTCCCTGTTGCCAGGACAGATATTCCCAATCAATTGTAGTTCTATGACTGCATTAAAAGCAATAAGGTTTCACAGGTAGCACAGATAAAATCAGTGCCTGAACTCTTCAGTGTTTGTGATGTTAATGCTCTTCCTCTCTGATGTTTTTGCAGCTTTGAGAGATCACTTTTATTTCTATGAAGCCATTTGTTTTGCCACAGAGGACCAGATTCTTGTTTCCCACCCCACAGTGAACTCACTGGCATCCATAAGAAGAGGAAATATGAAGCTGGAGAAGACCTGCAGCCCTTGGAAACTCAGTGGGATTCAGCATCTCTGTAGATTGTTCTGAAAACCTCCTCCCCTAAATGTTGCTGTAGGAAATGTTCAGTACCACTGAGGCTGCTCCAGCATGAGATGAGCAGCATCCTACCATAATCACTCTTTCTCTCTGGCCTTCTTCAGTGTCTCTTCTGAGAGTGCCAATAAGATTGACACTGATTTATATTAATTAGACCATCTACCCCCTGAAGCTTGAATTGCCACAACCTAACCCTTTCTGGGCAGGCTGCAGAGCCAGCACGCACTGGCAGAAGCACCCGGAGAGACACAGCCATGAACCAGAGCACACAGCATGTTCATGACATGGACTGAACTTGGGAAGTTCAGAATTAAGTCTCCCCACAGATGCTTTCTCCCTGAGCATCTCTCAGCAAGGCAAGCAGGCCACCACCTCTCTGCAGATCTGAGTGCTGGAGCCACGACTTCAGGCTTTACCTCCTTTTGCAGTGCCTTTGTCAGAGCACTTGGTCCTCAGAAATATCAGTTGGGGAAAACCTGCCTTTTAAAATTGTAGCCCTTGTTAATGATGTTCCCCTTTTACAGAAGGGAAAGGAAGTGTGACCTGGGCAGCTGAGGTGGCCTCTTCCTGTGACCTCTGGTGGCTCCCATGGGTTCACAGCAAGGCTTTCCATAGTGAACCCTGTCAATCAAATCCCAGCTTGTTCAGTCATGGATTCAAGAAGCTCCCAGCTTACTTTGAAAAGCAAAGATCCCTAGTCTGCCCTCCTAAAGAGAAATTCAAAGCCCAACACTGCCTGAATTATTAAAGTTATAAAACTGGAAAGCAAGTGAAAAAGTCAGGTAAAGCATTTGCCTCAGAGTTACAGGTGTTTGGAATTGGCAATATCTGCAGCTTTTTACCCCTTTTTTGAGCATAACAAGGTCTGAAGACATAACTGAACACCTGAATATCTGAAACTAGACAGATTTGCAAGTTGTGGTGGGTAGGCCTCTCTGGGTCCCTTAGGTTGTGTGGATTTCAATGCCTTCAGCTGCAGTCCGGAGCTTAATTTACACTCCTAATTGCTCCTGGGTCTGCTGGCACTCTTCCACTCACCACACCCCACCAGTCTTCAATTCAATCATGAGGGCTCACAGAAACCTAATCTCCCACTACTGAGAGTATGGAGAAGGAGGTATGGAAACATAGGAACTGCTCCAAAACCCCTGCAGGGCTCTTGAGCTTTCCTATCAGCACCTGAAAACTCTTGGCTAGGCACAGACTGAAAAGCTTTGGTAATGTGGCTACTGGATCATAAAATCTACTCTTTGGCCTATTCCTCTTTCATAGTCTACCAACCCCAGAAGTGATGGAAGCAATTATTGCCTTTTTTCTTCATGCTTTTGTTTTTTAAAGAGGCATTCAGTGGCATCTGCTTGAAAAGGAGCCAGAAGGATGAAGAGAGGGATGCAAGAGATGCCAGCAGAGGAGCCAGTGATAATCAGGGGAAATGATCTGGGGAAGAGACTCTCTCCTGTCTGCTACCACTAGCTGTGAAGAAGAAAGCAACACTAGCAGGAAACGACCTGCTAGATTATTTCTGCTTCTAGATCAATAAAGAAAGGCTCTGCAGTTTCCCTGGAAGGTATTCTGCTGTCATTGCAGTCTGACTCTAACACATTCAAGTCAAAGTGAGATTACTTTCTAACAGCACCACTTAATCATCAGCAACAACAACACAGTCATCCTGGCTGCTTTGGGGATCAGGTTTTTAATTCACAGAGCAGAGAGAGCTGCATGCTTCACCCAGCATGCAGATTTAAGGTCATTTATTAACATGGAGTCAGATCCAGAAAAACAAAGTTATCTGAAATTGTTCCTTTGTAATGTAGAAGATTTCTGCTTTACAGCCAGTTCCCTATTGGCCAAGGTAGGGAAAAATCTACTGTACAATGTGCTGAACACAGAATTAAATACTGTAAAATAAAGAAATCAAAAGAAACTCCTGATGTCCTGAGTTTCAGCCTCAAACTGTTCACACAGCTGGTGACTCCTATTGACACAGTTTGCTCACTGCCTCCAAGAACTTCCTCTGCAGCAAAACTCAGGGGAGGGGGGGAACAAGGAAAAAAAAAAAACAAAAACAAGAAAGAAACAAAAAAGAGAAGGAGAGGAAACAAACATTTAATCATTCAAATCTGCAGGCAGCCAGGATCTGCTGTGGTTGCATATGTGGCAACAGCAACAGTTTGGGAATCTCCTGGCTGTTGACTCTTGTTTCTTTGTTTAAGGTTTGAATAAATAACTCTGAAGTTTTCTTTGGTATCTCAGCTCTTATTAATTTAAAACTTCCAGGAGTGTTAGCCTGACAGTTCTGTAGGATTATTTAAATAGAAAAGCTGAGAAGTTGTCTTTTTCAGATTGTGGAGAGATGTATATCTTTCACTGGTGAAGTGCTGCCAAAGGGACACAGTCTGGGCTCCACAAACAGAATTTAAATCTCTCTGGGGAGTATGAATATTTGGCACCTAATTCAGTGAAGATATCTATTTCTGGTTCCTCCTAAGAGGCTTTTAGAGCTAAGAAATCATGAGGCCACTGACTCACTCTCTTTCCACTGTATTGTAAGGTCATCCATAGGGGATATTTGCTTAGTTTTTGTGTTTAAGTGATGTGCCCAACCTGACCTCAGCCTGATGATGCCCTTCTTCTTCAATTTATTTTAATTATTATTATTTTAAATCCTATGCAATTGTATAGTCACTTTTCCAATTAGATGATGGGTGGCCTGTTCAAAGTCCTCCTGCTGCCCAAAGATCTACCTCTAGTCTCAGTAGGGTAATGACAGTTTGCACCCAGTGGAGAATCTGGGCCATCACCCCAGCAAGTAGAGACATCTGTGGAAGGTAGAATAATTTACCTAATAAATTATTGCTAAGGATATTGTCTTTCTTTTCAGTAACAAAACAAAACTTGATCCAGAATCTATTTTTCTAATTTGAACTTAGTTTCAAGGTAGAGTTTTTTTAATGTATTTACATGGTAATAATCTTTTCAGTATATCCTTTCACATCTTGTTCTGGTTTTGTGGTTCTTTGGTGAGTCCTTAAATCCTTTTTCACATGCAAAACAAGTTTCAGTTCTCAGCTGCCACATAGGTTTGGTTCATGGAAATGAAGGCTGGAGATTAGGTAGGGTACTCCTAGGCTGTACAAAGCATAACATCAACCTGGAAGTGAAACACTCCATTGAGGACTCCAAGATGCTTCCACAGACTGAAGAGAATGAAAAACCAAAGGGAAAGAAGTAGTTTAGAGAACAAATGGCAGGCAGGCTGTTGTAATGCCAGCATTAAAATTCACTGTGGGGTGGACTCAGATTTAAGCAGGGTAAGATGATTCGTGACTGTCTGGTGAGATGATGGAGCACTCTCTAAATTTGGACAGATTCCATACATTGTTGCAGCCCCAGAAATCTGACTAGTAAAAGACACACAGTGTTTAATTGCAGCTGGCAGTTAAACAAAACATTGCCATGCTGTCATCTTCAAATTGATGTCATTTGAAATGATTACATGGTAAAAGATTTCCTGCTGTTTATCTGCAGATATTCTGAAAAGAAAAAAAAAAGGGGGGGGGGGGGGGAAAGAGGGGGAGAAAGAAAAATAATGGCTTCCATGACCATGGGGCATAGATTGCTATTTTTAACTTCTATTTACAGCACAGACCATGGGAGGGAAATTATGCAAGGAAAGCAGCTCGTCAGTTTTCAAGCCAGGGGTTTCCATCACAAATGCTGTGTGACAGCAGCCATTTTCCTCTGTCAAAGACTAGCAAAGTAACTCAAAAGAAAGCAAACAGGGCCTGCAAACGAGTGGGAGATTCAGTCCAAAAAGAGGCAGAGGTAGGATTCAGTGATGGGGAAGCCTGAGACACTGCTGTGTGCAGTGCATGCACAAAAATAGGAGTGCTCGCTTGCTGCCGAGGTTTTGGGTTCGATTTGTTGACCAAATGGATGTTCAGGGAGTAGAGCTGCACTTATGCCTAATGGTCTGCATCCATCCAGGTCCTTTTGAAGGCCTAGGTTATAGATGTGGCTGCTATTAAAAGTGATACAGGCTTTTAGAGACATGAGAGCTTCAAACTCTCAGGGTGCCAGAAGGGAAGGGCACCTTCTGATCTACACTGGCATGCTGGGATTAAATGGATAGCAGTAATACACTAGAATTCCATTTTCTATCCCAAACTACTCCTTCAGGGCTTCTTCAAAGATTTTCATGAGGTTCTTTTATCTTCTCAGTAATGTTTGTGATCTCTTCAGTTGCTGCTTTATTTGTAAATTAATGAATGCCTCACCATGGATATAATTAAGTACCTGGGGGTCTGATATATCTATTTCTATGCAGAAGATCTGTGAGTTTTACTGGTTTTTTTTTTTTTGTTAGCCTCCTGTACAGGTCTGAAAGGTTATCCAGAGGCAGAAAAACCTTACTCTTGAGCCAGTCAGGATAGAATGAATTGTCACTGGGTCAAGCAAACTCATGCTCCAGACAGCCAGAGAAAAAGACAGAGATATTTTCCTGATTATCAGTTCATTTTGAGCAAGTGGTAGCATTGTAATGCCTGGTCTTTGAAGATAATTGATGTTCTAACATCTCCTCCCACTATGTACAGTCAGAATGTCCCCAGCAAAATGGAATTTCCATCAAAAAGGTCAGAAAGGTTTAATGCATGTTTGCCAGAGAGTAAGTAGATTTCTGTGCAGGTAAACATGGGAACTTCTGGAATCTGATACCTGCTGCCTTGTGGATTTGTACTTCAAAGCATTTGCACCAGGCAGTGCTACATTGCCAAAGCCAAGCATCTGAGCAGCTTCTTGGTTTCTTTTAACCACAGAAATAAGATCTCAAAGAGCTGCTTCTCCTTGCCAAGGGACAAAATGCTCAGTTACCAAATTTTTTAAAAGATCTTGTTATTTTCAAAGAGCTGAGGAAAAAGGTCATCAGAGAAGAGGTCAGAGTTTTATCCTTATCTGTTAAGGTGGGCTGTGGTTAGGCAAGTAAGCAAAGTGCCTTGCTCTGCTGCCTGGCCCACCTAGTCCAGCACAGAATCCAAAAGACTTATTTTGCAGTGTCACAGCCTAATATTCCAGCTGGCCTTTTAACAAGTTACAGAGGAAGGAGGTAAGCATCAAACCTTTCCTATGTCTGTGACAAAATTAGAAGCCCTCTGTAATGGTTTACAAATACTGAGTGATGACCTAATTCTGGCCATGCTGACTGAACACTGCTCTGCCTTAGTATACCTGGAAATGTGGAGAGAGGAAAAAAAAGAAAGTAAAAAGGGAAGAATGGGCTGTGATAAGCCACCTCTCAGCAAACACTTAACAGTTGCTAAAAGACAATGGCAGGACAGGAAAATGCCTGGGGATTCAGAGATCTAAAAAAACCAAAATATTAAAGAAAATAATTGTCAGACTTCAAAAGGAAGATTTTCTCAAAATAAATATTCCTTGGGTTTAACAAAGCCCTTTAGTTATTGAGCAGCCCTTCCATCTGACTTCCAGCAGCAGAACCAGGGCAGACATGGTCCAGTGTGCTTTGTAAACACTCCTGATAAACAGGACACTGAAGCAGGAGTAGAGGAGCTGTGGAATTTCATCTTCAAATGTAAGCTCCAGGTCAGAGATGGCCTAATAAGAGACCAGAGAAGGTAAAACAGAACAAAGGTGGCCTGTAGAGCACCTAATTTGTTGGTAAACCATTTCCTCACTGCTTTTACTGGTTCTATGAGCTTACCTCTCAGAATCCTCTCTAGCATTATTCATCCATTGTGATTTTCAAGGACTCTTCACTGGTCCCTGTTCTAACTTTGCATCTTCAATCCTACTTTACCAAAAAGCACAAAGACAAGAAGGAGGAGATAGAGACTGTCTTGCCAACCAAGAGGAACCAAGTTCTGCCCAGTTTGGGGGTTGACCCAAATCTCTCAGTCCCAGGTGTTATCACCAGCACTTTCTTTGGGTTTTTCTTTCCACCTTGCATTGCTTGGCTGGACTGCTGTCAGCTAGGGCTGCCCTCAGGCTGTTCTGATTTGCAGTCAAGCTGCCAAGAGCTCATGGAGCTATTTGCAAACACTGATGCTGGCTTCAACATAGGCTCACACCAACTGTTCATCCACAACTTTTAATCTAGAAGCCACAGGACACTGAATGTGGCACAAATGTGACGTTGTTTGTCTTCATACTCACCAATAAAGGACCTTGGTAGTCCTGTGCAAGTGTCTCAAAAAAAAAAAAAATCTCCCCTTCCTGAGTGGCTCTGAACCAAACAGCCTGGTGTGAGCCACACCTGTGCTCTCTCTCTGTGCTCCTTGGCTGAAGGAAGTTCTTCCCATTTCCTTGCTGCAGCTGTTCATACTGCTGCTGAGAATGGGAGAACTTCAGCAGGGCAAGACCTGCAGTGATTGAAAATGAGGCCCTAAGTGACCTACCCTTGCTGTCAGGCTGCAGACAGGACCAACACTTTCTCTGAGATCTGACAGGGAGAGCAGAAGCAAGTGGCAAGAAAGCATTGATTTAATGAGGCTTTGATCTGAGGAAAGCTGCCCAGTGTGGGGTGACAGAGAATCAAACAAGTGTCTGAGCTCTGGTGGAAGGCAAGGGAAAGGGGATGTTTATAAACCAGGAACAGCTGTGTCCTGGAGCTGAGCACACCTGTCCCAGAGCCAGTCATCAGGATGTAAAGCTAGGGAGGTATTCTGTGATGTTAATTCAAGGCAGGAATGAGGTCTGGCTGCTGTGCCACCTGCCTTCTAGATGAGCACCTGAAGCCATCTCATTGACAGTGTAAAAATGTACAAAGAAGAGCAGCAAAGCAGGTGAATGGTCTACAGAATACATCCTGTGAGAAGTGACTGAGGGAACTGGAGCTTGGTTAGCCTGGAGAAAAAAGGCTTCTCACTCTCCACAGCTACCTGAAAGGAGGTTGTACCGAGGTGGAAGTCAGCCTGTTCTCCCAATTAACAAGTGATAGGACAAGAGGAAATGGCCTCAAGTTACACCAGGGCAGATTTAGGTTGGTGATTAGGAAAAATTCCTTCATTTTTCATTACAAAAAATCTCTTCATCAAGCCCTGGAAGAGGATATCCACATTGCACTCTGCTGTTTTGTGTGGACACAGTGCCTGGGATGGGCTTTGTGTTCTCTAAAGCAATGACAGCAAAATCTGAGAGGTTAGAAGGATGTGGCAGAGCTCACATGACATCTAACAGGCCATAGCATGCTGGTTATAGCACTGTTCAGAACACCATTGAAGGTCACCCAACACAAATAGCCACCTGCACGAGAAAAAGTCCAGAGCTGTTGATGCTGTTGAGCAATTGCTGTCCCTTGAGTGAGTTTGCCTGGGGCAGATGTTAGCAGTGACACTGCATCATGCAGTGACAGGGATACAGAGACCTACATTTCAAAAGACAGAATTGTCTAGACTGGTTATTCCTCTTAACAGCAGTCTGCAGTAGCACCAGAAGGAAGGGCAGACCTGAGAGTGAATTAACACTGGGCTCACCTGTACAAAGGTGCTGGGAATTGTTATGCTCTTTTCCAAGCCAGGAGAAGTAAAGCAAAGAGATCAAGACCAATGCTCTCAGCCTGTGTTAACTCAACTCAGACACCGGTGTTAGAAAGGATTCAACTTTTATATTCTCCAGATCTTCATTAAAGCAGAATCATAGAAACATTTAGGCTGGAAAAGGTCTTCAAGGTCATTGGCTCCAACCATTAACAATACCTACAATACTTTTCCAGAATCATGTTCCTGAGAATTTCTTGCCACTCAAAACACCCTGGCTGTTTATCAATAAGTACAGAAGCTACCTGCTGTCACCCAAAGCACCCTGTAAATATGATGCCATAAGCTTCCTTGTCTGTAGTCCGCATCTAAGTGACCTTCCATGATATCTTTAAGCCCTTTTTTTTCTTGTTTGGGCCCCTAGCATTAACTCCCTTGAATCAAAGTATCTACACCAATACCCTCCTTTAGGCAAGTGTTGAATGTCTGTGGAACTGAGTTCACCTCAGGACAGCCTGAGCAATCCCCTCGTGCTTTTTGGTCACTGATGTCCCAGCTGAGGAACTTTTGTGTCCTTGACACAAAAGAGTCAAAGGGCCATGTGAGCAGGCACAGCAGTGGACCCCTGGCTGATGGAAGCCCTGCTGAAACAGAGATCTCTACATAAACAGCAAAGTCTGCTCTCTGCAACCTACAGCAGTTTCATTCTCCAGTTCACATTGTCAGTTCAAACTGCAGGAAAGAAGTGCAACTGGCAAAATCTGGAGCTGTGACTTCTCCCTCTCTGGGAAGATTACATCCAACAGATTAATTTTCATCCCCATAAACACCTAGAGTACCAATAACAAAGACCCTTATGTGGCAGGAATTAAGCAGTCCTAGCTGCAGTCTCTGCCACTCTGTTGCTGTGGAGCTAATCCTAGAGCAGGAGAAAAGATCCTGCCTCTTTTGCTTTATCTCCTGGACAACCACCCTACATAAACAAACTGCTACCTCGTTCCCATTGATGGGAAGTGGTCCCTACCAGTGGTGCCAGAAGGGCTCGACTGAGCCCGTGCCAAGAGAACAAATGGTGTCAGCACATTTCCTAAGAATCTGGATGACAACATCACAACAACACATTAGCTGTGATATGGAAACACAAAACCTTCATTAGAATTATCTGACAGAAGTGTGCACAGAGGCAGGTTTGGTTTCTGGGTCATGATGGGCACAACACAACATGTCCATAGCTCAGACTGGGGCTGTTCCCCTTCTCGTCCACTGCCAGTGGTTTGCATCCCCTTTGGCTTCAGTGTTTGTCTTCCTCCTTTTGGACTCTTTCCATTTGTGCTCCTGTCCTCTTGTCAGTTGCCTGCAGCTTCACTTGCTCTTCAATTCTCTCCATCCTCATCTTTCTTTCCTTCCATTTGAGTAAGTCTCTTTACCAGACCAAGACCGTCTTTCTGCTTTGTTTAGTGGCCAGCCCTAACCCTTGACATGCTTGCTTGCTTCCTTCCTTCCAAATTCCTTCCTTCCACCCTCTCTCCCTCCCTCCCTCCCTTCCTTCCTTCCTTCCTTCCTTCCTTCCTTCCTTCCTTCCTTCCTTCCTTCCTTCCTTCCTTCCTTCCTTCCTTCCTTCCTTCCTTCCTTCCTTCCTTCCTTCCTTCCTTCCTTCCTTCCTTCCTTCCTTCCTTCCTTCCTTCCTTCCTTCCTTCCTTCCTTCCCTCCTTCCTTCCAAATTCCTTCCTTCCTTCCTTCCTTCCACCCTCCCTCCCTTCCTTCCAAATTCCTTCCTTCCTTCCTTCCACCCTCCCTCCCTTCCTTCCTTCCTTCCTTCTTTCCTTCCTAATTCCTTCCTTCCAAATTCCTTCCTTCCTTCCAAATTCCTTCCTTCCAAATTCCTTCCTTCCAAATTCCTTCCTTCCTTCCTTCCTTCCTTCCTTCCTTCCTTCCTTCCTTCCTTCCTTCCTTCCTTCCTTCCTTCCTTCCTTCCTTCCTTCCTTCCCTCCTTCCTTCCAAATTCCTTCCAAATTCCTTCTTCCTTCCCATCTTTGATTTATTTCTCAAAACTACTGCTCTTCTTTTCCTGAAGGATCCCAACACCTTCAGGAGAAAAAGTAACAATACAGCATGAAGTTCCTCATCTTACTTCCATATCCTCTCACAGCTCTCTCCTCCCTCCCATTCCAAGTTTCTCTCCTGCTCCTTTGTCCTCATACGTGCACTGCCATAAGAGCCGTGATTCATGCCATCATGCCTCAGTCTCCCTATGATGGAATCATAGAATTGTCTGAGTTGGAAGAGACCTTCAAAGATCATCTAGTCTAACCCCTATGCAGTAAGGAGGGACATCTTTAACTACATTAGGTTGCTCAGAGCCCCATTCCAACCTGCCCTTGAAAAACCTTCTCTTTTAAAAAACTTCTTATCATGGTATAGACACTTTCCTCCTCCTCTCCCTGCTCCTGCTGCCAGGTTTATCATCTTTCCTGTATTAGAATCACTTTTGACTTCCCTTTTCTCCTTCAGCTACTGCTGTATCATCTTCCTTTCATCTCTAAGCTCACTAAATAAGCTCAGGTCATACATTTCAGTTCCCTCCGTCTCCAGGCCGACCTCTTCCCCTTGCATTCCTTTGCAGCCACACTTCACAAAGTCTTTAGTGCTGTCTTCTAATCAAACTTTTAGAGACAAGCACTGCATCCTTAGGTGTGCCAATTATTTTTTTGTCACAGACAAGCCTAGTTTTCCTCTCAGAAACTGCACTTCCTCCCATCCCCTGTGACTCTGGTGTCCCCCAGTCTTAATCTCTTCAGCATCAGAAGCATGTCCTTGTCTTCCCTTAGCTCTCAATGAGGATCTCCAGTGTGCCTGTCCTTGCTTCCATTCTTACCCATCTTTATATCTTACCTCTGATTAATCTCATCATCAGAGCACAAACACAATCATCCTCTCAACACAGATGACCTGCAAATCTCTTTCCCTGCCCAAGACCTCTCCTTTCAAATCTTAGCTGAGTGTCATGGTAGCACCAATTTCTCATTAGTTGCAATTCTCTTAATCCTGTTTGTGAGTTCTGCTCTGCATCAAACATTAACTCTCTCTGTTCCCTGAAGGCTCATCATGAGGTATCACTTCCCCATTTTTCTCTCAGCCAGTGCAATGTCTGTTAGCTCCCACTCCCAGCTGGTTCCTGGTATCAGTTTGTGGCATTCATTTATTGTTGGCTAGGCACACTGCAATGTAGTTTTGCTGGGAGTTAAAAACCTAAGTATTTTTAGAACTAGATTTAAGTTTGCACATACTTAGTGAGTTTACTTCCCAGCTGAGCTGTGAGCTCTCTGGCATTTCAGAATAAGCATGATCTGTTTGTTATAAGACATGGAGTAAAAACTACCCTAATCCTAACCCTAATCCCTACTCCTACCACTAACCCCCTAACCCTCTCCCTTTTGAGACATCTTTTTATCCATCTACCCAAAATGAGCACTCATCATCACATCTCAATTTCACTTCCTTAAGCAAATCCCTATCTGCTGGAGGAGTAGATGACCATTTCCCTGGTGCTCTTCCTGTGCCAACCCTTGCCTAGCCGCCATCTCCAGCTTCTCCTTCTGCAGATGTCTTAAGTATTCTGGTAGCCTATAGGCATCCTACCTGTTTGGTTTGGCTTCTGATCAGCCCTGAGCACTGGCCCTTTCACAGATTCACTCATAGATTCATAGAATGGTTTGGGTTGGAAGGGACATTAAAGCTCATCTAGTCCCAACCCCCCTGCCATTTGATAGCAACTGGGATGCTTTTGAATGGGGTTAGAGCAATAGTGTTCATGTTGGTGTTTCCCTGTGGCCATTTCAGCATCAAATGCTTGTGATACCATTCATGTGAGTCCCTGCTAAGAAAGACAATAAAGTTAAGTAGCAGCTGGTCATTAGAAGCTTATATATTACATATTCACTACACACATGCCTTCCAATCCTAGAGAAATTATATTAATCACGATTTAATTATGTGGCTGCCCTATTAAATTAGAATTAGGGGCTAGAGTCAACAGTGAAACTGGTCTGAGTTTTACCAGCTGCACCTCAGGCTTGGTGCTCCCTACTGGGTGTTTTTACAATATTAACATTTTAAAAGTAATAATCACCTGTGGATATTAAAACACCTCTGACAGCTGGCACTTACCCACTTTTAATAGCTAACCTGGGGTTCCCTTCACTTGTGTGGGGGATTTAGGCATCATTTAGTGATTAGTTATAGAAAAAAAAAAATTTCTTGGTAGAGGGAAAACAAATGGAGTTAGCTCCTGGCATGGGAAGGTGCTGTGTAATCACATCTGGGCAGCAGCTCTCAGAAGGCATCTCTAAACAGCAACCAAGTGCTGGAGGTTGAGGTGACACAAGTGGGTGCATTTTCTGCATGTGCTGAGGGTCTGACTCTGACACCAAACAGATTTCCCATTTATTTAACTGAAATTTCCCTCCAGTGAAGCCTGAAGGCCTCCATCACCCCCCTGCACCCATACAGCCACATGAACCTCCCCTGGCTGGGGGGTGTTTTCTGTGGAAGTATGGCTTGATAGCTCTCTGGAGATAGCCAGGTGAAGACATCCATGTGGGACTGGCAAATATCCCTCAGGACTTCTGGGAGACACTCTGTGATTCTGTGAGACCTGTGTCTTTTCTGGGATGGCATCTAGAGGTGAGACTGCACCTCTTGGAGCATCCCAGCTGGCAGCAAACATCACTCCAGATGATGAATGCCACCCACCTGTTCCACTGTGTGTTCAAGCATGCATGGTGAAGGAGTGAGAATAAATAAAACAGGTAGACCTTGGCCATCAGAAATTGCACCTTGGAAACCAGAAGAGCTGTTCTGCACCACTCCATGTGCTCAGCTCTCTGGTTTGTGCAGTCTTGTACTGCATTCCCCAACATTTATTCCAGCTTCAGGCTGGAAACTGAGCTGAAACTTTGCAAAACTAAGCTGTGTGTGCAATGTTCTACAGACTTTCATTAGTTCCTGGTATGAAATGGACCTCACAGGTCAGAAAGAGTCTTCTCTTTCCCTTCACTGGACATCACTATTTCTGTTACCACTCCCTGCTGAGTTACATTGGTCCTTCCAAAGGGTTAACTGAACCCTGCACTGGCCTTATATCATCTCTGTCTGCATTGGGGGGATGCTGTTACATTTTCATATGGAAGGGAATGTTCTCATACATGCCAGGAAAGGGGAAACCAAACAGCAATAGGGAGGGAAGTGGTACAGGTGTCATTACTCCAGCTCTTTTTCCACCAATTACCCTCAGGATCTCCCTGGGGCCAGGCACAGCAACTTGAAGACTGCCTAGTGACTGGAACAAGGAGGGGGAATATTAGTCTAAAGCAGCTGAAAACCTGGAAATGAGGTACTTGGGAGCATCTTAATATAAAATAAAAAGCGTGGGCACAAAGCATTAAATTGTGTGGCTGGGGATCTATAAACCTGCAGCCTGAGGAGCAGGAAATAAATGGAGGCTGTGAGCAAGGCTACAGCACCATTCAGCAAAGGCTTGGCAGCCAGTTCCACAGGAGAGCCAGGATGGGATGCTCAGGGAGTGCTGCAGCTGCACATGACTGCTTTTATTTGTCTGACTTTGGCAGTGCAGCTCCAGCAGCCTGCCTCCCTCGTTCCTCTCTCAGGCTGCTGCTACTTTGGTGGGTTTGTGAAGGAATCTTGTTTACTGCTTCCAAGTGCCAGATGAGCTGTCTGCAGTGGATGTCAAATCTCACTTCTGGTTTTGTCCCTCACTTCTGTCACGATATAGCTGTATGTGGCTGCTCACACTTCTTTGTGCTGTTTGCTTTTGAACCAAGAGAGTATGTGAGAGCACATCACAGTCTCACAGTATATTAGAGGTTGGAAGGGACCCCAAGAGATCATCAGGTCCAACCCCCCTGCCAGAGCAGGATCACTTAGGGTAGTCTGCACAGGAATGCATCCAGCTGGGTTTTGAAAGTCTCCAGAGCAGGAGACTCCAGCCTGCAATATTGTTTGAAGCTGTTTAGAGGGAATCAATTTCACATGGGCAGGCCATCCTGTAACATCCTCTCCCTCATATTGGCTACTTGTTAGCTTGCATCTAATCACTAGGCAGAGCAAAAAGAAAAGTGCAAACACATAAATGTGTAGACTGAGGGGAGATTTAGCACAGCAATATAGTGATTTATAGGAATAATATGACACTGCTGCTCAGAGAAGACACAAGCTGCAGAATGTTTTAAACCCTTGCATGACCATGAAAGTAAGAAACTAAGCTAATTGGCATCCCCTGGTACAAGCTGCTTCCAGACCTTTCATCTTTCAATCCAGTTTGATGGACAATCCTGGGAGATGTTTTGGGGAACAGGGGAGAGATGCAGTACCTAAGGCAAAGGATCCTGCTGGGCTAAATGACTACTACAAGGCTGCCACAGTTGGAGATCTCAGTTCATTTCAGCTTTGTGTTGTTCAGTGCTTTTGCTGAGTTTGGTTGGGAAGAATTGAAATGAGCAGGTTGCATTGGATAGAAATAGTAGAGAAAAACTGTTTCACTGGGAGGAGAAACCTGCATTGAAAGTTTCTATACAGCACTCATCAACACAGTTTGAAGATCCAGGAACACAAATGGTGAAGAGTTGGCTGCCTCAGTGTGATAAATCCTGCAGGCTAAACCATTCGGGGCTGCAGTGTCTTCCTCCTCTTGTGCAACTCAACCATCTTCTTCCCCTCTGATCCTGTGAATGTACTTTACATGAGGGCTTTAGGTTCCTTCCTCTTGGGGAGGATTTTCCACACATCTCATTGCTGAGGGTTGTTGCTTTCCTGCTCCTCTAGTGTAAATCCATCATCATCTGAAGTGTAAGTTATATGTCCCATCTTCTGTAGTCACAGGGGAGAGAGGAATTTAATTTCCTTAGACCAGTTTTTTTAGACATTCCCTCAGGGACAGTGCTGTTTAGCAGTGCCAAGTATGTTCTGTGTCTAATATCTAAAGTGGAGATTTCCAGTCTACAGGCTGGGAGCACAGAGAGACTGCCAGCAGGAAACAGGAAGCTTTCTCAGTGATCCTCATGGTTTCAGACTACCAAAGCCCCTAATTCTGCAAACAATTCAAAGTGGGAGCTGCAGAGAGCAGGACTGCCTAGGGATCTAGAGCTCAATGTCTAACACATCCCATGGCAAGCTACAGGCATGTGTGGTTGGAAAGCTGTGGCTTTGAGAGGTACCTGGGGGGGTCTGGTTGACAGTGGACTGACCATGAGCCAGCAGTGCCCAGGTGGCCAAGAAAGCCAAAGGCATCCTGGCTTGGGTTAGAACCAGAGTGGGGAGCAGGGCCAGGAGGTGACCATCCCCCTGTGCTCAGACCACACCTCGAGTGCTGTGTTAGCTCTGGGCCCCTCACTACAGGAAGGACATTGAGGGGCTGGAGCCTGTCCAGGGAGGGCAGCAAGGCTGGAGAAGGGCCTGGAGCACCTGGGCTATGAGGAGGGGCTGAGGGAGCTGGGGGTGTTCAGTCTGGAGAAGAGGAGGCTGAGGGGAGATCTTCTGACTCTCTACAGCTCCCTGAAGGGAGGTTAGAGCAAGGAGGGGGCAGCTTCTTCTTGGTATCACATGGCAGGATCAGAGGAAATGGTTGCAGGCTGCACCAGGGGAGGTTCAGGCTGGATGTTAGGAAATATTTCTTCACTGGAAGGGGTCTCAAACATTGGAAAGGTCTGCCCAGGGCAGTGGTGGAGTCACCATCCCTGGGGGTGTTCAAGCAGCTGTGGACCTGGTGCTTAGGGACATGGTTTGGTGTTGACCCTGCAGTGCTGGGTCTGCAGTTGGAGTGGATGATCTTTGAGGTCTCTTCCAACTGGGTGTTTTCTGTGACTCTGTACATTAGGAAGAACAGGCACCTCTATCAAGAAATTAACATCTATGGAAAGAAATTTGTGAATGAGCAAACTGTTTGAAGTCTCTGAACTTGCAGGTGTGTTTTCCTGCTTTGAGGTTACAAATATTCCCATCAGTAACAACGAGTGATTGTTCTGCTTCCAGAAATACACCAGGGCTCAGCTCATTAGTGAAGCTGGCTATGCAAAAGGACACACTTCCTGAGGCTGCTGCACAGGGGCTGCACAGAATGGAGCTGAGCAACTTGCCATATGGGGAGAAATCACTGGAAAGCTGGCACTGGGTGTGCAGCTCTGCTGTGATATGATAACTGAGATGAATTACTTTTGGGAGAGGGAAGTCTTGCAAATGAAGGGTCAGAATTAATGATGCAAATAGCAAAACTCCTGGCATTAGCTTAGGTACTCTTTAGAGAATCTGGTTTACTAAGCCAGGGTTCAGTTAGTGCAAAAAATCTTTATATAGCAGTTGATTATTAATTAATTAAGACATAGATTTATGTGGTTATCAAGAAAGCCACATGCATGGATGCTCCATCTGTACCTGGTGCTAAAAGTGTTGTGCAGTGATAGGGTTGTGACCACAGAGTGCAACTGATGCTAAAATTATCGGTTTCAAATTCAAAACAAAATCAAACACTTTAGTATTTGTTGTGTTTGAGTGACAATAAATGCCTAGACAAATGTCCTGCTAATCAATGATGCTGATTTGGACATAATGCTCTTCTTAACCTCTGCATCCTTTTCACAGCTTTCTGTAACAGCAGCAATCTATTATAATTGGGAAAAAAAAATGTTGTGGGGTTTGGATTAATTTCCACACCCCAGCAGAATCCTCTGACAAAGTAGAATTTAATTAGTTGAAATCAATATCTAGTTTTAACTCTGGTTTCTACGTTTATTAAGCTACACATCAATATGTGGGAGTTTAGGATGTGATAATACATTTGAAATGTCCTCTCCTTTCATGTGGTCTTGTCCTCTCCTTTCATGTGGTCTTCTTCAGTGCTAAGCATTTGCTGACAAGGAACTTCCCAGGAAAGTCCAGGAACAGTAGTTATGTTAAAATCTGTTCCAGGAAATAAAAATAATCTTACAATAAGGATCCCCTGCATTGAGATCTGTGATGAAATGGAGCTTCAGCAGAGATACACTGAACTTCCAGAGATCCCAGAGAGAGCAGGATTTCAGTCCAGGATGATCCTTTCTCAAAAGCCACACATTCTCCAATAGTATTTTCAACCACAGATATTTCTTCATGATGTTCAAACAAAAGGCCTTTCTGTGTCCTAGCAGATAGTTTTCTTCTATCTCTGTTTTTTTCTTGATAACCACAAAAATGTATGCCTTAATTAATTAA